>NW_020861570.1:0-13597 GCF_003713205.1 Coffea eugenioides
TGGACTTCCTCCTGTATACTAATTGTGATCAAGGATTAGTGTGGCGCAGTGGAAGCGTGGACGCTTCGCTTTTGATATGTAAATGTTGGAACATTTGATTTATATTGGAGATTTTATCTTGTATTTATTTGAGGACTTTAGTGAACGACTGAGTCCCGGCGAGAGCTGGGCAGGCGGCCCGCCGAACCCTCTGCTTCGCCTTAGGGGGAGGTGGGGCCGTCACAGTTGGTATCAGAGCTTAGGTTTCAGATCTCTGTAGCGTATCCTAGGCTTGAAGTTTAGGATGCCGGACTGTGGGTTTGATTTGACTCTTGAGAGATTTTTGCGGGATGTCTTGACGTGATTGGTACAAGAGGGAATGTCGAGGACGACATTCTTTTAAGGAGGGGAGATTGTGACGCCCCGAAAAAAAAAAAAAAAAGAGTTTGAGAACCCGGAAATTTTCTAATTTTCTAGGGTTTCTTTTTTTTTAAACGCCTGCCTTTCTATCATTTTCTTTAGTAGAAAATTTTCCCCAGATCAGTTTATGAGCAAAAATGTTTTAATAATGATTTTTCTAGTATGGATTAGTTTTTTTGAGAATTAAAAGCGTATTTTGGACGTGGGAACCCGCAAGTGCGGTAAATGCATTATAATTTTTGCACAACTTGTTTGATTTGTAATTAAGTGATATTATTTACAATGTGTTAAGTAGTTTGTGTAAGAGAGACAAAAAGTTTAGGCAAGCAATTAATGAGAAGAGACAACGGTGTCACTATGATTAAATCTTTGTTTTGACTTACTATTCAACCTTTTACCAATTATAAACTAAACAAATTGACAAGTATCTTCCATTTTCCTTCAAGCTGCCGAACCTCCTCTTACAGAAAAGAAAAAAAGCTCAAGTTTTCTTGCCTGCGCAATCACTGTCCAATCTCACAAACTCACCATTTTATCTGAATTCCGTTCCATAAAACTCTTCAAGTAGTGCTTGTGAGTTGTTGTGTGAAGGTTTTTTTTGGAAAGTTCAGGTGACCAATAGCTCTCTCTCTCTTGTTCTTAAGGTAAGTTGTGAAGAACCACCCTCCTCCTTTAATTGATGCTTAAATCATGCTTAGTGGTAGTATAAGATGCAAATTTATGGATTAAATCTTGAGTTTTGGTTGAATTGGTGAAGTTTTATTATTTTTGGGGATTTTTCTGTTTTACTATAAGCATGATTATGTGGCTATGTTTGATGATTGGAAATGATGTTTAAGGACTCTATGAGGTGGGAAAAGTGATTAATTGCAACCAATTTCTGTTTTGGACGAAAAATTGAAAAGTGAGGGTTTTGTGATGAACATTCTGTCCGAATTTTTAGGTCCTAGATAGAGGGCGAATTGGCCTTATCTCAAAACATGAAAGGTGTAGAGAATGACATTTTGGAGGTGCCTGCAAAATTTCAGGGCATTTGGAGTAGTGTAGAGTGAGTTATGTCATTTTTACTGTTGCTGTTCTGGGTGATCAGTATGTGCGAACTGCACTTGTAATTGGCCATTTTGACTGGAATTGGTTTGGATTTTGTTGTTGGTGTCTTCTGAGGAAATGTAGCTTTATGCCTTAGCTATCATATGCCTTTGGAATCAATGCATTTGGACCTGTGTAGACTGAGTTGGACGAATTACAGCATTGTGTGATTTGGGAACCTGCAATTACGATTCTGGTTTGGTATTCTGCATATTTGACCTAGTTGTGCTAGGATTTGGGCTGAGTGACCTTCTACATTGTTGTAGCCCTGGTTCTTAGCTTCGAAACGGTGGGTCTTGGACCTCCATCCGATACTCGTAGTACCTTTGGTGCCATTACCGCAAAAGGACGTCAAAACTGTTTTCTGGTTTTTGAGCAATTGTGGTTAATTGCTATGTGATTGGGTTTGATTGTAGGATGGAAAGGATGAATTTATGGGGAAATGCTGTCCGATTTTTAATAGCGTTGGTTACCTTAAGTTTCATGTGAAAGGCTTGGACTTGAATGATGGAATTGGCTATATTGGACGAGGATTGTGAGCCGTGGAGGTGAGTGACCTTAAACTACTTGCAACGTTACTTTAAAATGTTTCTTGCATCGTTTCTTTTGATTGCATATCCTGTGTGCCGGCATAATAAGTTCTTGACATGTTTTGGCTCAAATGAGTACTTGGAATTCGTGTGCTAGACTCCGACGTCTCCTCCACCGTTTAATGTTCCTGTAGAGCACCAATGGGCTCAATGTTCATGTCAATGTTAATGTTCAAATGATGATTGTTTGGAGCGTTGGACGTCTAAGTACCATGATTTCACTGGCTCATGAGAGAAGTGAAAGTGCATTGATTGTTGAAGCATGACATTATTGAAATGAACGATTGTGAAACTGATTTGATAACTGAATTTCTTGGTTACTCGCTGAGCTTCTAGCTCACCCTAAAATGTTTTATTCCCCTCCACAGGGCTCAAGGCGAAGGAAGGGCTTGTAGTGTTTATCATGGATTATCTCATGTATGGATTGATGGATTGAACTTGGATTTACTTTTGACTTTTGTGTAATCGTTCATATTGGGATTGTATTGAACGTTTAGAATTGATTGGATGTGTAATAGTCTAGATTTGGACTTCCTCCTGTATACTAATTGTGATCAAGGATTAGTGTGGCGCAGTGGAAGCGTGGACGCTTCGCTTTTGATATGTAAATGTTGGAACATTTGATTTATATTGGAGATTTTATCTTGTATTTATTTGAGGACTTTAGTGAACGACTGAGTCCCGGCGAGAGCTGGGCAGGCGGCCCACCGAACCCTCTGCTTTGCCTTAGGGGGAGGTGGGGCCGTCACAGTTGGTATCAGAGCTTAGGCTTCAGATCTCTGTAGCGTATCCTAGGCTTGAAGTTTAGGATGCCGGACTGTGGGTTTGATTTGACTCTTGAGAGATTTTTGCGGGATGTCTTGACGTGATTGGTACAAGAGGGAATGTCGAGGACGACATTCTTTTAAGGAGGGGAGATTGTGACGCCCCGAAAAAAAAAAAAAAAAGAGTTTGAGAACCCGGAAATTTTCTAATTTTCTAGGGTTTCTAGGGTTTTTTTTTTTAAACGCCTGCCTTTTCTACATTTTCTTTAGTAGAAAAATTCCCCAGATAAAGTTTATGAGCAAAAATAGTTTTAAAATGATTTTTCTAGTATCGGTTAGTTTTTGAGAAATTAAAAGCGTATTTTGGACGTGGGACCCGCAAGTGCGGTAAATGCATTATATTTTTGACAACTTGTTGGAATTTTGTATTAAGTGATATTATTTTACAATGTGTTAAGATATTTGTGTAAGAGAGACAAAAAGTTAGGCAAGCAATTAATGAGAGGGACATGTGTCACCATATGATTAAATCTTGTTTTGACTTACTATTCAACCTTTTACCAATTACTAAATAAAACCAAAAATTGATCAAATATCTTCCATTTTTCCTTCAAGCTTGGCCGAACCTCCTCTTACAAGAAAAGAAAGAAAAGCTTCCAAGTTTCTTGCTCCAATCATGTCCAATCTCACAAACTAACCATTTAATCTTGAATTCCTTCCATAAAACCTCTTCAAGTAGTGATTGTGAGTTGTTGTGTGAAGTTTTTTTGGAAAGTTAAGGTGGTCAATAGCTCTCTCTCTCTTGTTTTAAAGGTAAGTTGTGAAGAACCACCCTCCTCCTTTAATTGATGCTTAAATCAAGCTTAGTGGTAGTATAAGATGCAAATTTATGGATTAAATCTTGAGTTTTGGTTGAATTGGTGAAGTTTTATTATTTTTGGGGATTTTTCTGTTTTACTATAAGCATGATTATGTGGCTATGTTTGATGATTGGAAATGATGTTTAAGGACTCTATGAGGTGGGAAAAGTGATTAATTGCAACCAATTTCTGTTTTGGACCAAAAATTGAAAAGTGAGGGTTTTGTGATGAACATTCTGTCCGAATTTTTAGGTCCTAGATAGAGGGCGAATTGGCCTTATCTCAAAACATGAAAGGTGTAGAGAATGACATTTTGGAGGTGCCTGCAAAATTTCAGGGCATTTGGAGTAGTGTAGAGTGAGTTATGTCGTTTTTACTGTTGCTGTTCTGGGTGATCAGTATGTGCGAACTGCACTTGTAATTGGCCATTTTGACTGGAATTGGTTTGGATTTTGTTGTTGGTGTCTTCTGAGGAAATGTAGCTTGATGCCTTATCTATCATATGCCTTTGGAATCAATGCATTTGGACCTGTGTAGACTGAGTTGGACGAATTACAGCATTGTGTGATTTGGGAACCTGCAATTACGATTCTGGTTTGGTATTCTGCATATTTGACCTAGTTGTGCTAGGATTTGGACTGAGTGACCTTCTACATTGTTGTAGCCCTGGTTCTTAGCTTCGAAACGGAGGGTCTTGGACCTCCATCCGATACTCGTAGTACCTTTGGTGCCATTTGCAAAAGGACGTCAAAACTGTTTTCTGGTTTGAGCAATTGTGGTTAATGCTATGTGATTGGGTTTGATTGTAGGATGGAAGGATGAATTATGGGGAAATGCTGTCCGATTTTTAATAGCGTTGGTTACCTTAAGTTTCATGTGAAAGGCTTGGACTTGAATGATGGAATTGGCTATATTGGAACGAGGATTGTGAGCCGTGGAGGTGAGTGACCTTAAACTACTTGCAACGTTACTTTAAAATGTTTCTTGCATCGTTTCTTTGATTGCATATCCTGTGTGCCGGCATATAAGTTCTTGACATGTTTTGGCTCAAATGAGTACTTGGAATTCGTGTGCTAGACTCGACGTCTCCTCCACCGTTTAATGTTCCTGTAGAGCACCAATGGCTCAATGTTCAATGTTCAATGTTAATGTTCAATGTTAAATGATTGTTTGGAGCGTTGGACGTCTAAGTACCATGATTTCACTGGCTCATGAGAGAAGTGAAAGTGCATTGATTGTTGAAGCATGACATTATTGAAATGAACGATTGTGAAACTGATTTGATAACTGAATTTCTTGGTTACTCGCTGAGCTTCTAGCTCACCCCAAAATGTTTTATTCCCCTCCACAGGGCTCAAGGCGAAGGAAGGGCTTGTAGTGTTTATCATGGATTATCTCATGTATGGATTGATGGATTGAACTTGGATTTACTTTTGACTTTTGTGTAATCGTTCATATTGGGATTGTATTGAACGTTTAGAATTGATTGGATGTGTAATAGTCTAGATTTGGACTTCCTCCTGTATACTAATTGTGATCAAGGATTAGTGTGGCGCAGTGGAAGCGTGGACGCTTCGCTTTTGATATGTAAATGTTGGAACATTTGATTTATATTGGAGATTTTATCTTGTATTTATTTGAGGACTTTAGTGAACGACTGAGTCCCGGCGAGAGCTGGGCAGGCGGCCCTCCGAACCCTCTGCTTCGCCTTTGGGGGAGGTGGGGCCGTCACAGTTGGTATCAGAGCTTAGGCTTCAGATCTCTGTAGCGTATCCTAGGCTTGAAGTTTAGGATGCCGGACTGTGGGTTTGATTTGACTCTTGAGAGATTTTTGCGGGATGTCTTGACGTGATTGGTACAAGAGGGAATGTCGAGGACGACATTCTTTTAAGGAGGGGAGATTGTGACGCCCCGAAAAAAAAAAAAAAAAGAGTTTGAGAACCCGGAAATTTTCTAATTTTCTAGGGTTTCTTTTTTTTAAACGCCTGCCTTTTCTACATTTTCTTTAGTAGAAAAATTCCCCAGATAAAGTTTATGAGCAAAAATAGTTTTAAAATGATTTTTCTAGTATCGGTTAGTTTTTGAGAAATTAAAAGCGTATTTTGGACGTGGGACCCGCAAGTGCGGTAAATGCATTATATTTTTGACAACTTGTTGGAATTTTGTATTAAGTGATATTATTTTACAATGTGTTAAGATATTTGTGTAAGAGAGACAAAAAGTTAGGCAAGCAATTAATGAGAGGGACATGTGTCACCATATGATTAAATCTTGTTTTGACTTACTATTCAACCTTTTACCAATTACTAAATAAAACCAAAAATTGATCAAATATCTTCCATTTTTCCTTCAAGCTTGGCCGAACCTCCTCTTACAAGAAAAGAAAGAAAAGCTTCCAAGTTTCTTGCTCCAATCATGTCCAATCTCACAAACTAACCATTTAATCTTGAATTCCTTCCATAAAACCTCTTCAAGTAGTGATTGTGAGTTGTTGTGTGAAGTTTTTTTTGGAAAGTTAAGGTGACCAATAGCTCTCTCTCTCTTGTTTTAAAGGTAAGTTGTGAAGAACCACCCTCCTCCTTTAATTGATGCTTAAATCATGCTTAGTGGTAGTATAAGATGCAAATTTATGGATTAAATCTTGAGTTTTGGTTGAATTGGTGAAGTTTTATTATTTTTGGGGATTTTTCTGTTTTACTATAAGCATGATTATGTGGCTATGTTTGATGATTGGAAATGATGTTTAAGGACTCTATGAGGTGGGAAAAGTGATTAATTGCAACCAATTTCTGTTTTGGACCAAAAATTGAAAAGTGAGGGTTTTGTGATGAACATTCTGTCCGAATTTTTAGGTCCTAGATAGAGGCCGAATTGGCCTTATCTCAAAACATGAAAGGTGTAGAGAATGACATTTTGGAGGTGCCTGCAAAATTTCAGGGCATTTGGAGTAGTGTAGAGTGAGTTATGTCGTTTTTACTGTTGCTGTTCTGGGTGATCAGTATGTGCGAACTGCACTTGTAATTGGCCATTTTGACTGGAATTGGTTTGGATTTTGTTGTTGGTGTCTTCTGAGGAAATGTAGCTTGATGCCTTAGCTATCATATGCCTTTGGAATCAATGCATTTGGACCTGTGTAGACTGAGTTGGACGAATTACAGCATTGTGTGATTTGGGAACCTGCAATTACGATTCTGGTTTGGTATTCTGCATATTTGACCTAGTTGTGCTAGGATTTGGACTGAGTGACCTTCTACATTGTTGTAGCCCTGGTTCTTAGCTTCGAAACGGTGGGTCTTGGACCTCCATCCGATACTCGTAGTACCTTTGGTGCCATTACCGCAAAAGGACGTCAAAACTGTTTTCTGGTTTTGAGCAATTGTGGTTAATTGCTATGTGATTGGGTTTGATTGTAGGATGGAAAGGATGAATTTATGGGGAAATGCTGTCCGATTTTAATAGCGTTGGTTACCTTAAGTTTCATGTGAAAGGCTTGGACTTGAATGATGGAATTGGCTATATTGGACGAGGATTGTGAGCCGTGGAGGTGAGTGACCTTAAACTACTTGCAACGTTACTTTAAAATGTTTCTTGCATCGTTTCTTTGATTGCATATCCTGTGTGCCGGCATATAAGTTCTTGACATGTTTTGGCTCAAATGAGTACTTGGAATTCGTGTGCTAGACTCCGACGTCTCCTCCCGTTTAATGTTCCTGTAGAGCACCAATGGGCTCAATGTTCAATGTTCAATGTTAATGTTCAATGTTAAATGATTGTTTGGAGCGTTGGACGTCTAAGTACCATGATTTCACTGGCTCATGAGAGAAGTGAAAGTGCATTGATTGTTGAAGCATGACATTATTGAAATGAACGATTGTGAAACTGATTTGATAACTGAATTTCTTGGTTACTCGCTGAGCTTCTAGCTCACCCTAAAATGTTTTATTCCCCTCCACAGGGCTCAAGGCGAAGGAAGGGCTTGTAGTGTTTATCATGGATTATCTCATGTATGGATTGATGGATTGAACTTGGATTTACTTTTGACTTTTGTGTAATCGTTCATATTGGGATTGTATTGAACGTTTAGAATTGATTGGATGTGTAATAGTCTAGCTTTGGACTTCCTCCTGTATACTAATTGTGATCAAGGATTAGTGTGGCGCAGTGGAAGCGTGGACGCTTCGCTTTTGATATGTAAATGTTGGAACATTTGATTTATATTGGAGATTTTATCTTGTATTTATTTGAGGACTTTAGTGAACGACTGAGTCCCGGCGAGAGCTGGGCAGGCGGCCCGCCGAACCCTCTGCTTCGCCTTAGGGGGAGGTGGGGCCGTCACAGTTGGTATCAGAGCTTAGGTTTCAGATCTCTGTAGCGTATCCTAGGCTTGAAGTTTAGGATGCCGGACTGTGGGTTTGATTTGACTCTTGAGAGATTTTTGCGGGATGTCTTGACGTGATTGGTACAAGAGGGAATGTCGAGGACGACATTCTTTTAAGGAGGGGAGATTGTGACGCCCCGAAAAAAAAAAAAAGAGTTTGAGAACCCGAAAATTTTCTAATTTTCTAGGGTTTCTTTTTTTTAAACGCCTGCCTTTTCTACATTTTCTTTAGTAGAAAAATTCCCTAGATAAAGTTTATGAGCAAAAATAGTTTTAAAATGATTTTTCTAGTATCGGTTAGTTTTTGAGAAATTAAAAGCGTATTTTGGACGTGGGACCCGCAAGTGCGGTAAATGCATTATATTTTTGACAACTTGTTTGGATTTTGTATTAAGTGATATTATTTTACAATGTTGTTAAGATATTTGTGTAAGAGAGAAAAAGTTAGGCAAGCAATTAATGAGAGGGACATGTGTCACCATATGATTAAATCTTGTTTTGACTTACTATTCAACCTTTTACCAATTACTAAATAAAACAAAAAAATTGATCAAATATCTTCCATTTTTCCTTCAAGCTTGGCCGAACCTCCTCTTACAAGAAAAGAAAGAAAAGCTTCCAAGTTTCTTGCTCCAATCATGTCCAATCTCACAAACTAACCATTTAATCTTGAATTCCTTCCATAAAACCTCTTCAAGTAGTGATTGTGAGTTGTTGTGTGAAGTTTTTTTTGGAAAGTTAAGGTGGTCAATAGCTCTCTCTCTCTTGTTTTAAAGGTAAGTTGTGAAGAACCACCCTCCTCCTTTAATTGATGCTTTAAATATGCTTAGTGGTAGTATAAGATGCAAATTTATGGATTAAATCTTGAGTTTTGGTTGAATTGGTGAAGTTTTATTATTTTTGGGGATTTTTCTGTTTTACTATAAGCATGATTATGTGGCTATGTTTGATGATTGGAAATGATGTTTAAGGACTCTATGAGGTGGGAAAAGTGATTAATTGCAACCAATTTCTGTTTTGGATCAAAAATTGAAAAGTGAGGGTTTTGTGATGAACATTCTGTCCGAATTTTTTGGTCCTAGATAGAGGCCGAATTGGCCTTATCTCAAAACATGAAAGGTGTAGAGAATGACATTTTAGAGGTGCCTGCAAAATTTCAGGGCATTTGGAGTAGTGTAGAGTGAGTTATGTCGTTTTTACTGTTGCTGTTCTGGGTGATCAGTATGTGCGAACTGCACTTGTAATTGGCCATTTTGACTGGAATTGGTTCAGATTTTGTTGTTGGTGTCTTCTGATGAAATGTAGCTTGATGCCTTAGCTATCATATGCCTTTGGAATCAATGCATTTGGCCTGTGTAGACTGAGTTGGAGAATTAAAGCATTGGTGTGATTTGGAACCTGCAATTACGTTCTGGTTTGGTATTCTGCATATTTGACGTCTAGTTGTGCTGGATTTGGACCTGAGTGACTTTTAATGTTGTAGCCTGGTTCTAGTTCGAACGGTGGGTCTTGGACTCATCCGATACTCGTAGTACCGTTTGGTGCCTTTACCGCAAAAGGCGTCAAACTGTTTTCTGGTTTTGAGCATTGTGGTTAATTGCTATGTGATTGGGTTTGGATTGTAGGATGGAAAGGATTGAATTTATGGGGAAATGCTTCGATTGTTTATAGCGTTTGGTTATTACAGTTTCATGTGAAAGGCTTGGACTTGATGATGGAATTGGTATATTGGACGAAGGATTGTGAGCCGTGGGAGGTGAGTGACCTTAAATATTGCAAGTTATTTAAAATGTTTCTTGCATGCGTTTCTTTGATTGGATATCTGTGTGGGATATAAGTTCTTGAATGTTTTGGCTAATGAGTAGCTTGGATCGTGTGCTGATCGACGTTCTCCACCGTTTAATGTTCTGTAGAGCACAATGGGCTCAATGTTCAATGTTCAATGTTAATGTTTCAATTGTTAAATGATTGTTGAGCGTTTGGACGTCTAAGTAACATGATTTCATCTGGTCATGAGAGAAGTGAAAGTGCATTGATTGTTGAGCATGAACATTATTGAAATGAGGCGATTGTGAACCGATTTTGGGTAATGAATTTCTTGTTATATCGCTGAGGCTTCTAGCTCACCCCAAAATGTTTTATTCCCCTCCACAGGGCTCAAGGCGAAGGAAGGGCTTGTAGTGTTTATCATGGATTATCTCATGTATGGATTGATGGATTGAACTTGGATTTACTTTTGACTTTTGCGTAATAGTTCATATTGGGATTGTATTGAACGTTTAGAATTGATTGGATGTGTAATAGTCTAGCTTTGGACTTCCTCCTGTATACTAATTGTGATCAAGGATTAGTGTGGCGCAGTGGAAGCGTGGACGCTTCGCTTTTGATATGTAAATGTTGGAACATTTGATTTATATTGGAGATTTTATCTTGTATTTATTTGAGGACTTTAGTGAACGACTGAGTCCCGGCGAGAGCTGGGCAGGCGGCCCGCCGAACCCTCTGCTTCGCCTTAGGGGGAGGTGGGGCCGTCACAGTTGGTATCAGAGCTTAGGTTTCAGATCTCTGTAGCGTATCCTAGGCTTGAAGTTTAGGATGCCGGACTGTGGGTTTGATTTGACTCTTGAGAGATTTTTGCGGGATGTCTTGACGTGATTGGTACAAGAGGGAATGTCGAGGACGACATTCTTTTAAGGAGGGGAGATTGTGACGCCCCGAAAAAAAAAAAAAGAGTTTGAGAACCCGAAAATTTTCTAATTTTCTAGGGTTTCTTTTTTTTAAACGCCTGCCTTTTCTACATTTTCTTTAGTAGAAAAATTCCCTAGATAAAGTTTATGAGCAAAAATAGTTTTAAAATGATTTTTCTAGTATCGGTTAGTTTTTGAGAAATTAAAAGCGTATTTTGGACGTGGGACCCGCAAGTGCGGTAAATGCATTATATTTTTGACAACTTGTTGGAATTTTGTATTAAGTGATATTATTTTACAATGTGTTAAGATATTTGTGTAAGAGAGACAAAAAGTTAGGCAAGCAATTAATGAGAGGGACATGTGTCACCATAAGATTAAATCTTGTTTTGACTTACTATTCAACCTTTTACCAATTAGTAAATAAAACCAAAAATTGATCAAATATCTTCCATTTTTCCTTCAAGCTTGGCCGAACCTCCTCTTACAAGAAAAGAAAGAAAAGCTTCCAAGTTTCTTGCTCCAATCATGTCCAATCTCACAAACTAACCATTTAATCTTGAATTCCTTCCATAAAACCTTTCAAGTAGTGGGGATTGTGAAGTTGTTGATGTGAAGTTTATTTTGGCAAAGTTAAGGTGGTCAATAGCTCTCTCTCTCTTGTTTTAAAGGTAAGTTGTGAAGAACCACCCTCCTCCTTTAATTGATGCTTAAATCAAGCTTAGTGGTAGTATAAGATGCAAATTTATGGATTAAATCTTGAGTTTTGGTTGAATTGGTGAAGTTTTATTATTTTTGGGGATTTTTCTGTTTTACTATAAGCATGATTATGTGGCTATGTTTGATGATTGGAAATGATGTTTAAGGACTCTATGAGGTGGGAAAAGTGATTAATTGCAACCAATTTCTGTTTAGGACCAAAATTGAAAAGTAGAGGGTTTGTGATGAACATTCTGAATCGAATTTATAGAGGTCCTAGAATAGAGGGCCGAATTGGCCTTATCTCAAAACATGAAAGGTGTAGAGAATGACATTTTGGAGGTGCCTGCAAAATTTCAGGGCATTTGGAGTAGTGTAGAGTGAGTTATGTCATTTTTACTGTTGCTGTTCTGGGTGATCAGTATGTGCGAACTGCACTTGTAATTGGCCATTTTGACTGGAATTGGTTTGGATTTTGTTGTTGGTGTCTTCTGAGGAAATGTAGCTTGATGCCTTAGCTATCATATGCCTTTGGAATCAATGCATTTGGACCTGTGTAGACTGAGTTGGACGAATTACAGCATTGTGTGATTTGGGAACCTGCAATTACGATTCTGGTTTGGTATTCTGCATATTTGACCTAGTTGCTACTAGGATTTGGACTGAGTAACCTTCTACATTGTTGTAACCCTGGTTCTTAGCTTCGAAACGGTGGGTCTTGGACCTCCATCCGATACTCGTAGTACCTTTGGTGCCATTACCGCAAAAGGACGTCAAAACTGTTTTCTGGTTTTGAGCAATTGTGGTTAATTGCTATGTGATTGGGTTTGATTGTAGGATGGAAAGGATGAATTTATGGGAAAATGCTGTCCGATTTTTAATAGCGTTGGTTACCTTAAGTTTCATGTGAAAGGCTTGGACTTGAATGATGGAATTGGCTATATTGGACGAGGATTGTGAGCCGTGGAGGTGAGTGACCTTAAACTACTTGCAACGTTACTTTAAAATGTTTCTTGCATCGTTTCTTTGATTGCATATCCTGTGTGCCGGCATATAAGTTCTTGACATGTTTTGGCTCAAATGAGTACTTGGAATTCGTGTGCTAGACTCCGACGTTTCCTCCACCGTTTAATGTTCCTGTAGAGCACCAATGGGCTCAATGTTCAATGTTTAATGTTAATGTTCAATGTTTAATGTTAATGTTCAATGTTTCATGTTAATGTTCAATGTTAAATGATTGTTTGGAGCGTTGGACGTCTAAGTACCATGATTTCACTGGCTCATGAGAGAAGTGAAAGTGCATTGATTGTTGAAGCATGACATTATTGAAATGAACGATTGTGAAACTGATTTGATAACTGAATTTCTTGGTTACTCGCTGAGCTTCTAGCTCACCCTAAAATGTTTTATTCCCCTCCACAGGGCTCAAGGCGAAGGAAGGGCTTGTAGTGTTTATCATGGATTATCTCATGTATGGATTGATGGATTGAACTTGGATTTACTTTTGACTTTTGTGTAATCGTTCATATTGGGATTGTATTGAACGTTTAGAATTGATTGGATGTGTAATAGTCTAGCTTTGGACTTCCTCCTGTATACTAATTGTGATCAAGGATTAGTGTGGCGCAGTGGAAGCGTGGACGCTTCGCTTTTGATATGTAAATGTTGGAACATTTGATTTATATTGGAGATTTTATCTTGTATTTATTTGAGGACTTTAGTGAACGACTGAGTCCCGGCGAGAGCTGGGCAGGCGGCCCGCCGAACCCTCTGCTTCGCCTTAGGGGGAGGTGGGGCCGTCACAGTTGGTATCAGAGCTTAGGTTTCAGATCTCTGTAGCGTATCCTAGGCTTGAAGTTTAGGATGCCGGACTGTGGGTTTGATTTGACTCTTGAGAGATTTTTGCGGGATGTCTTGACGTGATTGGTACAAGAGGGAATGTCGAGGACGACATTCTTTTAAGGAGGGGAGATTGTGACGCCCCGAAAAAAAAAAAAAGAGTTTGAGAACCCGAAAATTTTCTAATTTTCTAGGGTTTCTTTTTTTTAAACGCCTGCCTTTTCTACATTTTCTTTAGTAGAAAAATTCCCTAGATAAAGTTTATGAGCAAAAATAGTTTTAAAATGATTTT
>NW_020861571.1:0-17791 GCF_003713205.1 Coffea eugenioides
AAATCGCGAAAACCCTAATTTTACTCCAAACTTGAAACCAAAGCGTAAAACCTTATTTTCTAGGTTTATTTACACTTATCATAGGATAATTGGATAGTAGGGCTTTAATAAATGATAATCTTCAAATAAAAAGAAATTTTTAAGAAAACGTGAGGAATTTTCCAATTCCAGTAATTAAAATTAGGATTTCAATTAAAATATGAGAGATTTAGGAAAACCGGTTAGTCACAAGTAAACTAGGGTTTTTGGCTACAATATTAGGGTTTCTAGTCTTTTAAACCAAAATAAGGTTTTAAATCAACCCAAAGAAATACACTTTAATATTTTCTTCACAAACAACCTCCTAATATTCGGGATGTTACAATCTCCCCTCCTTAAAAGAATTTCGTCCTCGAAATTCATACATGCACTTCGAATAACATAGGGTATTTTCCTTATATATTCGTTTCCGACTCTCAGGTCTCACTATAGCCAAAACTGAGTTAAATAGTAGGATCCAAGTGTGCCATCTCACAGATTCACTGGAACTCAAGTGATAGCCTGTCAGGCAGATCAACAGATCAGGGTAAGTAACTAAACACAAGTAATAATCTAACCATATACCGGTTGGTTGAAAAATCGAATGAGACGGACGGGAGGGTAGAACATAATCGGGGCAATATCTTAAAATGACATCAAGGAAGCATAACCAAGGGAAGAAGAAAGAAATCGGTCTTTGGCGAGACTTTCTCGACATATACTACAACCTAATCATCCTCTATAGGAACCCTAGCCAAACTATTACTCGATTCGTCCATGAAAACACTCCTGGGTGTTCAGGTACAAGAATCCACAATAAGGTAATTCACAACTCGAGCCGGCCGGTCCCAAGAGTAAATTACCCATATTAGAGATTCCTACCCAGCATACATATCTAAGGTCCCCAACAATAGACAATTGTTCCACACTTAACAAGTCAATCCCCACAGTCCAAGAACCTTCTCCCGGCACGAGCTCGATAGGAGCTCTGATACCATCTGTGACGACCCCACCTTTCCCTAAGGCGTACCAAAGGGTTCGGCAGACCGCCTGCCCAGCTCTCGCCAGGACTCACTCACTATCTCAATCGAGTCACGTACACACATCCATGAACCATAAATAACATTCCCAATTCAAGCTTATAATTTACATTAATAGAAATCGAAGTACAAAGTCTCAATACACCAAACTAGTTCAGAACGTATACAATCCAAGTACAACATGTTTCATTCGAGGAATAGCGCGAGTACAAGACCAAAAAGTCAAAAGTCAAACAAAAGGCTACGCTAGTCTTTTACAAGTCTCACGCATCACTCGTACCCCTGAAAGGAAAACAAATGGAGTGGAATGAGCTAAGAGCCCAGTGAGGTTCCAAATAGCAAATTGACCATTATTTATAAGTACGAGTTTTCGATATAGCAAAGTAAAGAGCATAAAGTGTTCATAAAGTGTTCATAAATGTGAACAGTAGCACGTCAAGTAGCAATCTTAAAATGAGCGCATGTAGAAAATTTTTCAAAAGAAACAATAATCCAATAAACAATAATCATTCCAAAGTATAAGGATACGGATGACTCTCAGGAGTCAAATTCCCATTGCATTACCAGAAGCTTGATCCCGTAGTAGTTGACACTCCGTCAACTTTCAAGTAAGTAACTAATCCAGTAGAACACCACTTAAACGACTCTCCGTCCACCGTTCAACCCCCAGCTGGGCCCAAAATCCTCAAGAGCACGGGTGGTAATACTCGAGTATACCGATTAGTCGAGGAGATATCACTCCACTCGACGATACAAGAGACCCAGGGTTCGTTACCCAATCGACCAAGCCCTTGCCGGCTCGACTAGAGTAACTCGCCACAGGGTTTCTGGAATTCCAGGAAGTGCGCGCATCATAAACAAGTATATCAAGTCAATTGCAACAATAAACAAGTATATCACGTAAGGGCAAGTGCGATAAAGTACACTCTCGCCCTTACAATTCACGTATATAACATGTAATCAGATTGGTCACGTATCAAGTTCAAGTATCAAGTTCAATTCGGTATTTGAAAGCACTCACCCAAAAGATATAGTGCTACTGGTCACTTTCAGGTTATACTCCGAGTTCGGAGTCCAAATCTGCGATAAAACTCAATTTGAGAACTTTGAAACATGACTAGAGTTCGAAACTTAGACGTTTCGTTCAATAAGAATCAAGAAATTGAAATTCACTTGGAGAATACTCGTGAGATACTCGCTCACTTTTTAAATGATAAAACTTTGTAACATTTATACTTGAAATGGTCATGCGAGTCGAAAGTACAAGGGAAAACGTACTTTGAGCAATCATTATTTCATTTCTCAAGGGTACAAGTTCGGCCAAGTCCTTACTTATATACCTCGAACAAGAAGACTCAAGTACCCTAGATGGTTCAAGTACTATTCATATCAACTCGACCCAAGTCGCAAGTGTATTTATATAGTCCTCGAGCGTAAATTTGGGCAGCATGCCCTTTGTGTTTACCTAATTTTCCAGCCATTTAGGCTTCATTATTTTTCTTCAACAACAGCCCAACAACATACATATCAGCAATTTATGTCAAGAGCCGTTCCATAGGCTCACAATATCATAACAACAAGAACCGCATCAAGTACAAGTGCAGAAATTCAATGTGGCACAAGACAGATTTGACGTATACAAGCGGAAATAACTTATCCAAGGCTACACTTATCGGATTAATACGAAACCTGTGCCATTTCGAAGCTAAGACACAAAGCTACAACATTTATGAAGGTCACTTAGTCCATTTCCTAATGTAACTTAGTAAAATCTCAGACTACTAAACCAGAAACCAATTCATCGGCTGTTTAAACGCATTATGCTGTAGCGGACCTAACTCAGTGTACACAAGTCCGAATCAGGTTTTCTTTGAGGCATTTTAAAGCTACTTCAGAACACTACAACTTTTATGTTTTGGCCCAGAGCTAAATCAGAATGGATCCTGATCAAAAATCGTGATAAACTGGACTGAACTGAAGAAACGGACTGCTGGGAAATTCTTAAAACAGCAAGGGTATTTTGGACTTTTCACGACCTCCGTTGCTCCGATTGAGCTGAAATTTTACAGGCACCTATAAAATGCCATTCTCTACAACTTTCCTTCTTTGACCAAAGGCCAATTCGGCCTCTAACATATAGGTACAATTTCGGACAGAATGCTTGGGAAATTTTCCAGAAATCTGGAATTTTTAGCTCTAAGTGTAATTTCCTCAAATTTCTGGTTCTAATCACCACTAAACAACCTTATATAACCTTAATTGCAACATTTACACATCATACATCACATTGAGCAGAAAATCAGAACCCCTAGTTCATCAAATAAATTGGGGAAAACCTCTAAATCATGCTAATCATCCATGATTCCACCACTATAATCAAACTACTAACTTAATTTAACAAAATCAAAAGCAAAACTTAGAGAGATGAGTTCTCTTACCTTGGTTAGAAGTCTCTAAAAGCAGCCCCAAGCTTTCCTTTTCCAAACTTTCACCACCAAACACTAACTAACCACTCAAAGACAAGATTAATCGGTTTCTTTTGTTTGATTTCTCACTTTGTTGGTGGATTGAAGAAGAAATGGAGAAGAGTTTTGTTTTTCCTCTCTTGTTCTTACTCTCTCTCTCTCTCGGCTCTTAGCAGCAGAAAATGAAGAGAAATGAAGCTGATTTTTGTCTTATAAGGAGTAAGAAGGTTAGAGTTAATTAAGACCACAATTTGGCTAACACTTGGACAATTCTTAGCCACTAATTTTTCTCTTTCTTCCCCTTGCTTATAAGCCACAAATTTCGGTCCCCTTAGCTGTAATATAAGAAGATATTTTGGCTCAAATATCAATAAGCTTGTGGTGCAAGAAAGTGGTGGTCCAGTGGTGCGTTCAAACGGTAGTGCGCGGGACCCGCCGGTTCGCGCCGTTTTTCTTAAAAACTCACGTACTAGGGTTTTTACTTCCCATTCACTAACCTTATTTTACTGCTACTACTCACATATTATTTTTCACTTAAAAGTCACTTTTAATCTCCAAATTTAATCCTTACTCTGTACCGAAAATTCATCCGGCGAAAAATCGCGAAAACCCTAATTTTACTCCAAACTTGAAACCAAAGCGTAAAACCTTATTTTCTAGGTTTATTTACACTTATCATGGGATAATTGGATAGTAGGGCTTTAATAAATGATAATCTTCAAATAAAAAGAAATTTTTAAGAAAACGTGAGGAATTTTCCAATTCCAGTAATTAAAATTAGGGTTTCAATTAAAATATGAGAGATTTAGGAAAACCGGTTAGTCACAAGTAAACTAGGGTTTTTGGCTACAATATTAGAGTTTCTAGTCTTTTAAACCAAAATAAGGTTTTAAATCAACCCAAAGAAATACACTTTAATATTTTCTTCACAAACAACCTCCTAATATTCGGGATGTTACAATCTCCCCTCCTTAAAAGAATTTCGTCCTCGAAATTCATACATGCACTTCGAATAACATAGGGTATTTTCCTTATATATTCGTTTCCGACTCTCAGGTCTCACTATAGCCAAAACTGAGTTAAATAGTAGGATCCAAGTGTGCCATCTCACAGATTCACTGGAACTCAAGTGATAGCCTGTCAGGCAGATCAACAGATCAGGGTAAGTAACTAAACACAAGTAATAATCTAACCATATACCGGTTGGTTGAAAAATCGAATGAGACGGACGGGAGGGTAGAACATAATCGGGGCAATATCTTAAAATGACATCAAGGAAGCATAACCAAGGGAAGAAGAAAGAAATCGGTCTTTGGCGAGACTTTCTCGACATATACTACAACCTAATCATCCTCTATAGGAACCCTAGCCAAACTATTACTCGATTCGTCCATGAAAACACTCCTGGGTGTTCAGGTACAAGAATCCACAATAAGGTAATTCACAACTCGAGCCGGCCGGTCCCAAGAGTAAATTACCCATATTAGAGATTCCTACCCAGCATACATATCTAAGGTCCCCAACAATAGACAATTGTTCCACACTTAACAAGTCAATCCCCACAGTCCAAGAACCTTCTCCCGGCACGAGCTCGATAGGAGCTCTGATACCATCTGTGACGACCCCACCTTTCCCTAAGGCGTACCAAAGGGTTCGGCAGACCGCCTGCCCAGCTCTCGCCAGGACTCACTCACTATCTCAATCGAGTCACGTACACACATCCATGAACCATAAATAACATTCCCAATTCAAGCTTATAATTTACATTAATAGAAATCGAAGTACCAAGTCTCAATACACCAAACTAGTTCAGAACGTATACAATCCAAGTACAACATGTTTCATTCGAGGAATAGCGCGAGTACAAGACCAAAAAGTCAAAAGTCAAACAAAAGGCTACGCTAGTCTTTTACAAGTCTCACGCATCACTCGTACCCCTGAAAGGAAAACAAATGGAGTGGAATGAGCTAAGAGCCCAGTGAGGTTCCAAATAGCAAATTGACCATTATTTATAAGTACGAGTTTTCGATATAGCAAAGTAACGAGCATAAAGTGTTCATAAAGTGTTCATAAATGTGAACAGTAGCACGTCAAGTAGCAATCTTAAAATGAGCGCATGTAGAAAATTTTTCAAAAGAAACAATAATCCAATAAACAATAATCATTCCAAAGTATAAGGATACGGATGACTCTCAGGAGTCAAATTCCCATTGCATTACCAGAAGCTTGATCCCGTAGTAGTTGACACTCCGTCAACTTTCAAGTAAGTAACCAATCCAGTAGAACACCACTTAAACGACTCTCCGTCCACCGTTCAACCCCCAGCTGGGCCCAAAATCCTCAAGAACACGGGTGGTAATACTCGAGTATACCGATTAGTCAAGGAGATATCACTCCACTCGACAATACAAGAGACCCAGGGTTCGTTACCCAATCGACCAAGCCCTTGCCGGCTCGACTAGAGTAACTCGCCACAGGGTTTCTGGAATTCCAGGAAGTGCGCGCATCATAATCAAGTATATCAAGTCAATTGCAACAATAAACAAGTATATCACGTAAGGGCAAGTGCGATAAAGTACACTCTTGCCCTTACAATTCACGTATATAAACATGTAATCAGATTGGTCACGTATCAAGTTCAAGTATCAAGTTCAATTCGGTATTTGAAAGCACTCACCCAAAAGATATAGTGCTACTGGTCACTTTCAGGTTATACTCCGAGTTCGGAGTCCAAATCTGCGATAAAACTCAATTTGAGAACTTTGAAACATGACTAGAGTTCGAAACTTAGACGTTTCGTTCAATAAGAATCAAGAAATTGAAATTCACTTGGAGAATACTCGTGAGATACTCGCTCACTTTTTAAATGATAAAACTTTGTAACATTTATACTTGAAATGGTCATGCGAGTCGAAAGTACAAGGGAAAACGTACTTTGAGCAATCATTATTTCATTTCTCAAGGGTACAAGTTCGGCCAAGTCCTTACTTATATACCTCGAACAAGAAGACTCAAGTACCCTAGATGGTTCAAGTACTATTCATATCAACTCGACCCAAGTCGCAAGTGTATTTATATAGTCCTCGAGCGTAAATTTGGGCAGCATGCCCTTTGTGTTTACCTAATTTTCCAGCCATTTAGGCTTCATTATTTTTCTTCAACAACAGCCCAACAACATACATATCAGCAATTTATGTCAAGAGCCGTTCCATAGGCTCACAATATCATAACAACAAGAACCGCATCAAGTACAAGTGCAGAAATTCAATGTGGCACAAGACAGATTTGACGTATACAAGCGGAAATAACTTATCCAAGGCTACACTTATCGGATTAATACGAAACCTGTGCCATTTCGAAGCTAAGACACAAAGCTACAACATTTATGAAGGTCACTTAGTCCATTTCCTAATGTAACTTAGTAAAAATCTCAGACTACTAAACCAGAAACCAATTCATCGGCTGTTTAAACGCATTATGCTGTAGCGGACCTAACTCAGTGTACACAAGTCCGAATCAGGTTTTCTTTGAGGCATTTTAAAGCTACTTCAGAACACTACAACTTTTATGTTTTGGCCCAGAGCTAAATCAGAATGGATCCTGATCAAAAATCGTGATAAACTGGACTGAACTGAAGAAACGGACTGCTGGGAAATTCTTAAAACAGCAAGGGTATTTTGGACTTTTCACGACCTCCGTTGCTCCGATTGAGCTGAAATTTTACAGGCACCTATAAAATGCCATTCTCTACAACTTTCCTTCTTTGACCAAAGGCCAATTCGGCCTCTAACATATAGGTACAATTTCGGACAGAATGCTTGGGAAATTTTCCAGAAATCTGGAATTTTTAGCTCTAAGTGTAATTTCCTTAAATTTCTGGTTCTAATCACCACTAAACAACCTTATATAACCTTAATTGCAACATTTACACATCATACATCACATTGAGCAGAAAATCAGAACCCCTAGTTCATCAAATAAATTGGGGAAAACCTCTAAATCATGCTAATCATCCATGATTCCACCACTATAATCAAACTACTAACTTAATTTAACAAAATCAAAAGCAAAACTTAGAGAGGTGAGTTCTCTTACCTTGGTTAGAAGTCTCTAAAAGCAGCCCCAAGCTTTCCTTTTCCAAACTTTCACCACCAAACACTAACTAACCACTCAAAGACAAGATTAATCGGTTTCTTTTGTTTGATTTCTCACTTTGTTGGTGGATTGAAGAAGAAATGGAGAAGAGTTTTGTTTTTCCTCTCTTGTTCTTACTCTCTCTCTCTCTCGGCTCTTAGCAACAGAAAATGAAGAGAAATGAAGCTGATTTTTGTCTTATAAGGAGTAAGAAGGTTAGAGTTAATTAAGACCACAATTTGGCTAACACTTGGACAATTCTTAGCCACTAATTTTTCTCTTTCTTCCCCTTGCTTATAAGCCACAAATTTCGGTCCCCTTAGCTGTAATATAAGAAGATATTTTGGCTCAAATATCAATAAGCTTGTGGTGCAAGAAAGTGGTGGTCCAGTGGTGCGTTCAAACGGTAGTGCGCGGGACCCGCCGGTTCGCGCCGTTTTTCTTAAAAACTCACGTACTAGGGTTTTTACTTCCCATTCACTAACCTTATTTTACTGCTACTACTCACATATTATTTTTCACTTAAAAGTCACTTTTAATAGCCAAATTTAATCCTTACTCTGTACCGAAAATTCATCCGGCGAAAAATCGCGAAAACCCTAATTTTACTCCAAACTTGAAACCAAAGCGTAAAACCTTATTTTCTAGGTTTATTTACACTTATCATGGGATAATTGGATAGTAGGGCTTTAATAAATGATAATCTTCAAATAAAAAGAAATTTTTAAGAAAACGTGAGGAATTTTCCAATTCCAGTAATTAAAATTAGGGTTTCAATTAAAATATGAGAGATTTAGGAAAACCGGTTAGTCACAAGTAAACTAGGGTTTTTGGCTACAATATTAGAGTTTCTAGTCTTTTAAACCAAAATAAGGTTTTAAATCAACCCAAAGAAATACACTTTAATATTTTCTTCACAAACAACCTCCTAATATTCGGGATGTTACAAAAGAAGACACGGATTTCCTTGGATTTTTCCACCACATACTCCAATGTATGTTGTTGGGCTAGTGTCGGCCAAAAGAGATGCCCGAGGACTGGCCGGATTTCCTTCATGTTTTTCCAACCTTTACTAGGTCTTAGTCACGGCTACAATTAGCCTTAAGTCATTGTTTTCATTCAGTTTTATGATGATTAATAAAAACACTTGAGAATTCTCTCAAAGCTTCATTGAAGCATCCTTGAGTATCATAGATTCATTTCTTTGGAATTCAATTGACTTATCAATCTAGGACCGCGCCAGATTGTGGCGTCTTCTACAAAACCGAGGTTCATTGGCCACGTGATCAACGGGTTTAGGTGATTCCGCTGCGTTCGTTTGTCATCAAACTAAGTCCTAACCTTCTAGATCCTAGCCATTCTGTACGGGTTGCATCACAAGGTTGGTGCCGTTCGTATCAATATGTCCAAACCCTTGGCACTTGAAGCACTTGATATCTCTACTCCTAGTCTTAGGAGTTTCATGAGGGGTCTTAGAAGTGGACCTGGATGCATGAACAAGCTTGTTAGGGGTAAAATTGGAATTGCAGTTAGAGAAATTACCAGGTGTGCGGCTAGAAGGGCTTGGTGTAGTCGCATTTCCAGTATCATGTGAGGTTCTCCTTGGTGGGTTGCCCTTCCAAGGCGAGTTGGAAGCTTGGAAGTACCGCCTCCTCGCCTCAATTTCTTCCCCCTCTCGGCCTTGATGGCTAGTTCAAGAAGGTCATGCATGTCCAAGTAATGTTGTAGCTCCAAGGCTTCTTGAAGGTCGGGGTTGAGACCTCTAAGGAACCTTGCCATGGTAGCCTCATAATCTTCTTGAATGTTCGTCCTCATCATGGCCATCTCGATCTCCTTGTAGTAGTCCTCCATACTCATGTTGATGTGTGCAGGGTGGCGGGACCTTGAAGGCTTGAAGGATGTTAATAAAGTTACCTACACATTGATCCAAGCCCACGAGGAGCCCAAGTGATAGTTTCTAGTTTGGGCTCTAGCCCGCTAGTTAGTCTTTGTAGTTTTTCCAATTAAAGGGAGTCGGCCAACTGTTGGGCCTTTTTAGTCTTGAGCCGTCAAGTTATTATTTGGATCAGTTACTAGTTGTAGGGCTTGTTGAGTCATGGATTCGGCCCACCATGTCCAAGGCCTGGCCGAACCTTTATTTCCTTTTTACTAGCATTAGGGTTCGTTAGTTTGCCTATATAAAGACTTGCTCTGTAAGCATTAAGTGTAGACTCGATTGATTAATAAAATTGTCTTCTTTCGATTTTCTTCTTGTGAGAATTTCGTTCCTTTACTTGCTTTTGGCAAGGGTTCTTGAGCAATCCCGTGTTGTCCTTGATTGTTCGTCCGACCTATCCACTTGAGTATTCATCTCGATTGGAGTCGTCGTTCTACCACCTTAAAGCAACTCGTGTCGTCCGTGTTGATTTTATGTCCCGCAATCCAAGCGTTGGACAACCTCGCTAGATCCTTGGGCAAACGTGCTACGTGTCTCGAAACGTGTTGATCGAGGACCGTATCACATGTTGCCTTGAGTGAGGGTTTGAAGCTAAGAGTGGAGATCGCGGATGCAGTGGCTTGGAACAAACAGCTTGCGCATTAGTGCTTGAGTTCTCGCCAAATTCGGACTCGTGGTTAACCATTTCGCCTCCGATTAGTCCTGACTTGGTCCCAACAAACTAGTGCGTAGTCGGTGAATTCAATAGTGGCAACCTTCACCTTTTTTTCCTCGCTACACTCATTGCAATCGAAGACTATCTCGATGCGGCATTCCCATTCCAACTAAGTCTCAGGGCCACTTTTGCCTTGGAACGTAGGGGCTTGAATTTTAAGTCCCTTCAGCTCGTTCTTAGACGTGTCCCTTTTAGGCCTCTCGGCTCTTTCCTCATCTTCACTAGTTGAGAGTACACCTCATAGTTTTCTCCTTTGGTGCCACGGTTACTTCGGTTGCGAGATCGAGAACGGGAGCCCCTTGTGAAGCTCTTCGAGAGCTCGACAAAGTGATTGTGGTGCATCTCCTCCATTTGTTGGTCACTAATCCGCTTAGTAGTCAGTGGTCGGATGAGCTTGCTCCATGACTATCGTTTGGTCCTGCAAAGGTTAGTGAACAAGAAAATAGGACAAATATAATCTCACTTCACTCCCTTAGTGTTTTCACTCTCCCTCGTTTTTCCACTCAAAATACTCCAATGATCTTACCAAAAATTCCTTACTCGTCGGATTGGGTAATCGAGAAATGCCGCAAAGATCCAACAATTGTCACCAAGCTTTTCCACAAGAGTAATCAAGGAAACAAGACACGGATTTCCTTGGATTTTTCCACAACATACTCCAATGTATGTTGTTGGGCTAGTGTCGGCCAAAAGAGATGCCCAAGAGCTGGCCGGATTTCCTTCATGTTTTTCCAAGCTTTACTAGGTCTTAGTCACGGGTACAATTAGTCTTAAGTCATTGTTTACATTCAGTTTTATGATGATTAATAAAAACACTTGAGAATCCTCTCAAAGCTTCATTGAAGCATCCTTCAGTATCTTAGATTCATTTCTTTGGTATTCCATTGACTTATCAATCTAGGACCGCGCCAGATTGTGGCGTCTTCTACAACACCGAGGTTCGTTGGCCACGTGATCAACTGGTTTAGGTGATTCCGCTGCGTTCGTTTGTCATCAATGCGAGTCCTAACCTTCTAGATCCTAGCCATTCTGTACGGGTTGCATCACAAGGTTGGTGCCGTTCGTATCAATATGTCTAAACCCTTGGCACTTGAAGCACTTGATATCTCTACTCCTAGTCTTAGGAGTTTCATGAGGGGTCTTAGAAGTGGACCTGGATGCATCAACAAGCTTATGATCTATAGTTAGTTGGGCTAGCTTTCGGTCAAGTGAAGGCCCAAGGGGCTGGCCGAACTTTCCTTGTTATTTTTCCAGTTTATTAGGTCTTAGTCACGGCTATTAATAGCCTCAAGCCGCATGTTACATTCAGTTTTTGAGAGTATTGAATAAAATTTCCAGAATTTCGTCCATTCCTTGTGGCAAATTCCCTTAGCTTGTGAAAGCTAAGTTGAACATCCTAGAGTTGATCCTAGGCTGTTCTTGACTTATCAATCAAACACACACACTTGATTGTGGCGTCCTCTACCGTTAAATCTGTTCTTGAGTGGTCCAAGTTCGGGTTCAACTCCATCAAATCTTCATCGTGTTCCTCTAGATCCGAAGTAGCTTCTGCGTCTCGCATCAGCTGGCATCAGAGCTAGTTAGAGGTATCACGAATATCCTTTTTTATCGTTTTTAGATCTATTTTAGTCTTCTAATTCGTAGCTCAAGTGCTCGGGTTTGTCAAGTCCGAAATCTGTCTTTGTTGTTTCCTTGTCAGAAATCTGTCTTGGTTGTTTCCTTGTCAGAAATCTGTCTTTGTTGTTTAGTTGTTGTCCGAAATTTTCTGTCCAGTTTTGTCTTGTGTTTATGTTCTGTTTAAATCCAGAAAAAAAAAAATCTCTTGTGTTGCATACCTTATTGTCATTCCCTTGAGTCGTTGCTGGAATTAATTGCTGGGTTGCCGAATCTGTTTGCACTTGTTTCTTGAACCTTTGTGTTGTTGCTTTGCAAAACTCGAACATCAAAACCTTATTGGGGAAGTCTTGAGCTTCTTGGATCAAAGAGGTTAATCTTCGCAGTCTTGAAACCTGAAATAAACCTTCAACCGTGTTCTTGTTTTCATGGAACTTTGATCCTGAAACCAAATCTGTCCAAGTTGTTTACGTTAATTGCTGTGAAATTGTGGTCTAAACTAGCTGGCTATTGTGTGAAAACACCCCAACAGAAGTCAAAAAAAATTCAAGAAAGACGGCTCTAGTTTCCAATTCTTGACCAGCCTTCAAGTTTTACCAAATCTGATTCAAAGGTCAAAAAAAAATTTTTCAAGAAAGTCGGCTCTAGTTTCCAATTCTTGACCAGCCTTCAAGTTTTACCAAATCTGATTCAAACTTGGACTTTCAAATCTGACCAGCCCCAAAATTTCGAATTTGGACCACTTGGGACTCCCAAATCTGACCAAACTCCAAGGTTTCCAATCTTGGCAACCCCAAGTGTCCAAATCATATCACGGACCAAAAAGACCACGGACCAGCAGCTCAACACATTCCAGAAATTTGGGTTTCGGGTAGAGTTTTCTAGGATTTTCAAAATTTCAGCATTCAAGTTAATTGTCTTACTTTCTTTTGAGTCGTTAGTTATTGTCCAGCTATATTTTGAGTCTTGAGTCGTGTCTAGGTCTTCAGTCATTCACCTCCATTTATTGCTACTAGCTTGTGTGTCACTTGTTGACTAGTCAAGAACGTACACTGCGGTGACGCCTAGTTTGTTCAACTCGAGCAACTAGCAAGCCAAGGAATTGCTTGGTAAGATTATTAGAGAGTGATACACTTGAGTGAAATACGAGTGTGAGTGACCTATACATCTTATTTAAAAAAAAAAAAAAAAAAAAAAAAGAGAGCAAGGAACTCGTTTTTGTTTATTTGTTTTGCAGGTGAACTAAATATGTCTAGTGGAGTGGGTAGCCAAACCATGGACATCAAACTACAGTTGGAAGCCATGATGGGGGAGTTCAAGCGATTGCTTAAGAATGAAATTGAACCATTGCATGATCGAATTGATCAGTTGGAGAACTCGAGACCTCCACCTACCCCGAGTAAGGGCAAAGAATCTGCATACTCAAACGATGAAGAGGAAGCGTTTGAGGGAAGGTACCAAAATGATCAAAGGTTCCAACGTCGAGGAGATGACACCATTAAAGGTGTCAAACTCAAGATTCCCTCATTCCAAGGCAAGTCGGACCCCGAGGCGTACTTGGAGTGGGAACGGAAAATTGAGTTAGTCTATGAATGCCACACCTATACGGAGGAGCAAAAGGTGAAACTAGCAGCCGTAGAATTCACTGACTACGCCTCCATTTGGTGGGACCAACTTAGGCTAAGCCGAAGGAGAAATCGTGAGAGACCTGTGGAAACTTGGGAGGAAATGAGGAGTCTGATGAGAAAAAGGTTCGTTCCGAGCTACTATAGTCGAGATCTACACCGTCGGCTGCAAGCTCTCAACCAAGGGTCCATGTCAGTTGAGGATTATTATAAGGAGATGGAAATGGCCATCATGAAGGCGGATTTGCGTGAAGATGGAGAGGCCACTATGGCTCGTTTTCTACATGGATTGAGGCCCGAGATTGCCGAAGTAGTGGAACTCCAACACTACCTCGACATGAATGAAATGCTCGAGAAGGCGGTTACAATTGAACGGCGCCTCAAGAGGAGGGGTACTGTGCGACAAAGCACTACTTATCAAGCTGGAAATTGGCGTACTTCTCAACCAAAAAGGGAGGAGAAAGCCGCAGCTCCTTCTTACCCTCCAAGGCCGAATAACCTCCCTTCCAAGGCAGCGCCCAAGCCTGACTTTAAGGCTAATAATGCAGCTACCAAACCGCGTGGTCGAGACACCAAGTGTTTTAAGTGTCAAGGATTTGGCCATATCGCTTCTCAATGCCCCAGCCAAAGGACCATGCTGATGTTGCCAAATGGGGAAATTGTATCAGATGAGGAAGAGGAGTACGAGGGGATACCGCCTCTAGAAGAGGAAGAGAATGAATCAAGTGAGGAGATACCTACGCATGAGGAGATTGGATGCCTAGTGGTTCGAAAGGTCCTCACTACCCGCGCCAAAGAGGAGGAAATGGAGGTACAACGGGACAACCTTTTCTACACAAGGTGTCATATCAAGGATAAGGTGTGTAGTGTTGTTATTGATAGTGGGAGCTGTGCCAATGTCGCTAGTCTGCTCATGGTAGAAATGCTAGGGCTCCAAGTTATCAAACATCCAAGACCTTATCGCCTTCAATGGCTGAACAATGAAGGAGAAGTCCGTGTGTTCAGACAAGTAAAAGTGTCATTCCGAATTGGCAAGTATGAAGACGAGGTTACTTGTGATGTCGTGCCAATGCAAGCAAGTCACCTAATTCTTGGCCGGCCTTGGCAATATGATCGCGATGTCGAATTCAAGGGAAGAGCTAATAAATATGTCTTTACTCATTGCAATAGAAAGGTGACACTTGTACCTCTCACCCCAAAACAAGTGTATGAAGATCAAATGAGGCTCCAAAAGGAGTATGAGCTAGAACTTGAGAGGAAAAAGCGAGAGAAAAGTGAGGAAGAAAAAGGAGAGAGTAGGGCCGAACCCCTAGGGAAGAAAAAGGCAACAAGTGGGTCGGCTATGAGAGAAGAAAATAAGGGGAAGCTAAGCTTGCTAGCAAAAGCCAAAGATGTAAGGCGAGCTTTGTCTTCCAACCAACTCTTACTTATGCTTGTGTGCAAAGAAGAGTTGGTCAATTCATCCATACCTACTGACTCCTTGCCTTCTACTATGTTACATCTCTTGCAGGAATTTGAGGACATATTTCCTGAGGATGTACCTGATGGACTACCACCGCTAAGGGGAATCGAGCACCAAATCGATCTCATTCCTGGAGCACCATTGCCTAACAAACCAGCCTATAGAATGGGTCCTGAGGAAACAAAGGAATTGCAAAGGCAAGTGGAGGAATTGCTAAGGAAAGGTTGGGCTAGAGAAAGTCTAAGTCCATGCGCTGTACCAGTGATTCTCGTGCCAAAGAAAGATGGAGCGTGGAGAATGTGCACCGACTGTCGAGCAGTCAATGCAATCACGGTAAAATATCGTCACCCTATCCCTAGGTTAGATGATATGTTAGATGAATTGCATGGTGCCATTATATTCACTAAAATTGATTTGAAAAGTGGTTACCACCAAATAAGAATGAAAGAGGGAGATGAGTGGAAAACCGCTTTCAAAACTAAACATGGTCTATATGAGTGGTTAGTAATGCCATTTGGCTTAACTAATGCACCTAGTACCTTCATGCGTTTGATGAACCATGTTTTGAGACCTTTTCTTGGGAAATTTGTAGTGGTTTACTTTGATGATATTCTGATTTATAGTAGAAGCTTAGAGGAACACTTTGAGCACCTCAAAGCCATCTTTGCAGTACTTCGAAGGGAAAGGCTATATGCCAACCTTAAGAAGTGCACATTTTGCACTGATCGTGTTGTGTTTCTAGGATATGTTGTAAGTGCGCAGGGCATTCATGTAGATGAAGAGAAGATTAAGTCCATCCAAGAGTGGCCAACACCTACCTCTGTAAGTGATGTGCGCAGCTTTCATGGACTAGCAAGCTTCTACCGTCGCTTTGTGAAGGATTTTAGCACCATTGCTGCACCTCTTACCGCGGTCATAAAGAAGAACGAGAAGTTCTTTTGGGGGGAAGCCCAAGATAAGGCTTTCCAATTGCTGAAACACAAACTCACACATGCACCACTCCTTGCAATACCTAACTTTGATCTCACTTTTGAGGTGGAATGTGATGCATCAGGTGTAGGAGTAGGAGCCGTACTCATGCAAGGAGGGAGACCGATTGCCTACTTTAGTGAGAAATTAAATGGCGCGGTCCTCAACTATTCAACTTATGACAAGGAGATGTTTGCCCTCGTACGTGCTTTGGAGACATGGCAACACTACCTACGTGCCCAGGAATTCGTCATCAAAACTGACCATGAGTCTCTCAAGCACCTAAAAGGACAACAAAAGCTGAGCAAACGGCATGCCCGATGGGTAGCCTTCATCGAGTCTTTTCCATACGTCATCAAATACAAAACAGGTAAGTCTAATGTAGTAGCTGACGCTTTATCTCGGAGACACATTTTGCTCACTGCCTTAGATGCTAAACTCCTAGGCTTTGAACTCATGAAGGAGTTGTATAAGGATGACTTGGATTTTGCCAACGCTTATGCGAATTGGGGAAAATCTGACTTTGAAAAGTTCTTTGTACATGATGGGTTCTTATTTTATCTTACCAAGCTGTGCATTCCTCGAGGGTCCATACGTGACTTACTTATTCAGGAGTCACATAGTGGTGGACTAATGGGACACTTTGGTGTCACCAAGACATTAGCTGTATTGCAGGAACACTTCCATTGGCCTCGCATGCGCAAGGACGTGGAGAGGATTGTTGAAAGATGTGGTGTGTGCCACAAAGCTAAGTCTCGGGTCAACCCAAACGGTTTGTATACTCCTTTACCCATACCTCACCAACCTTGGGTTGACATCTCCATGGATTTCGTGCTGGTTTACCTCGTTCAAAGCGTGGCCATGACTCTATATTTGTTGTGGTAGATAGGTTCTCCAAAATGGCTCACTTTATTGCATGTCATAAGACGGATGATGCTTTACACATTGCTGATTTATTCTTTAAAGAGGTTGTTCGTTTGCATGGCATACCTAGGACAATAGTATCCGATAGAGATGTCAAGTTTTTGAGCTATTTCTGGAAATCTTTATGGGGTCGGTTGGGAACCAAACTGTTGTTCTCTACCTCTAGTCATCCTCAAACAGACGGACAAACTGAGGTAGTCAATAGGACTTTATCCACACTCCTACGTGCAATCATAAAGAAAAATATCAAGTCATGGGAGGAGTGTCTACCTCATGTTGAGTTTGCATACAATAGGGCTGTGCATAGTGCTACACAATTCTCGCCTTTTGAAGTTGTGTATGGTTTGAACCCCTTAACTCCCTTAGATTTGTTGCCATTACCTTCTTCTGAGCATATGAACTTAGATGGCAAGAAGAAAGCTGAGTTCGTGAGATCATTACACGACAAGGTTCGTACCAACATCGAGAGGAGGACGGCCCAATATGTCCAACAAGCTAATAAGCACAGGCGCAAGCTTGTCTTTGAACCAGGTGATTGGGTCTGGTTACATTTGCGCAAGGAGAGGTTTCCAAAACAACGGCAAAGCAAGCTGTCACCAAGAGGAGATGGGCCTTTTCAAGTTATTGAGCGCATCAACGACAATGCATACCGCTTAGATCTGCCTGGTGAGTATACTGTTAGTGCTACATTCAATGTTGCTGATCTAAGTCCATTTATTGCAGGGGACGAGTACGATTTGAGGGCAAATCCTTTTCAAGAGGAGGGGAATGATGCGGTTGAGCACGAGGCCCAAAGTGTACAAGTAGACCCTGTGAAGGTGCCCCAAGGCCCAGTGACACGAGCACGAGCCAAGAGATTCAAGGAGTCCCTTCAAGCCTTGGTACGTGC
>NW_020861572.1:0-82108 GCF_003713205.1 Coffea eugenioides
TGTGACGACGCCCCCGCTTCTCCCAAGGGCGAACCCTAGGGTATCGGCGGGACGCCTGCTTAGCTCGCGCCAGGACTCGAAATTTTAAAACAATAAAACCTAGATAAACCAAAAGCGTACTATTCACAATAGCCAACTCCAAAAAAAATTCTATTTACATCCCCAAAAACAACTAGTCAATCGACTATATTACATTGTGATAACAACTAGCAGAAAGTAGACCCTAAGGATGATCCTTCTACAAACCACCAAAACAAAAACAACCATCTTAATTGTCCAACTATTACAAGCAAACCTAACTATACTAGTGAATGTGCCAAGTAGTTCCCCGTGTCGTCCCCTGCTAAGGAAAACAAAGGAAACGGGGTAAGCTATGTGCTTAGTAAGTAAACAGGGGTAAAATCGTAAATTGCACATGTAGATAAACAACTATTTCACAAAATGTCAAGTCAAGTGCAAAAGTAACAATACAAATAAAGGATACAGGTTGGCTCCAAAGCCAAGTCGTTTGCCATGCGTGACCTCCTGCCGACACTCCGTCGACCACAAATAAGGTCCGTAGAACTCCACTTATACCCCACCTAACACCTTATCACCCTCACTGGCCAGTCACCTCACAAACTTGCTCGAGCGAACAAAATCACAAACTTGAGCTTGAGTCACAAGCTCGGGTCACAAACTTGGTTCACATTCTCGGTGAACCGGATTCACAAACTTGGTGACCTCAGACTAAGTTGGACTGGCTTCGACCAAGCCCTGACCGGCTCGAATAGTCCATCTAGGTCGGAAGATCAACCCCAACTTACAAACGTCACCCCGAGCTACAAGCTCAAGGGGTTCAAACCCAAAACTCACAAACGTCACCCCGAGCTACAAGCTCAAGGGGTTCAAACCCAAAATAATTCATGTATACACATCTCATAAAGAAACATAGGTACAAACTAGGGTTTAGGTCGAGTGTGATAAAGTACACCCTCGCCTAAGTCCCCCTTTTTTTCACATCAAACACATAAGCAGTTTATACACATAAACGTCCTGAATACTTACTCCAAAAGTACGTATAGCAAAAATACAAGGATCACGTCACGTATACGGCTAGTAGGCCCCACCGGTACCGTCTAGCCCGTCACCATCTGAAATAGAAGATTGCATCACAATATATCACAAACGGCCACTAACATGCATAACTCAAGTAAAACGGCAAAATTGGCACATGCAAGTGCGGAAACGGCACACGGAAATCGAGACGGACACGGAAACGGAAAACGGCCAGATTTGCCATCCCAAACCGTTTTGATCAAAAGTTAGGCTAGGAATGTCGGATCAAGGTGGGTGAGACACCGTTTTGAAGCTACGAGGAAGGACTACAACTTTTATTTAGACATCTCAACCCAGATCTCAATAGGTATTGGTCAAAAATGCACAAAATAGTTCCAGCCATTTCATTTCGGGTTACCAAACAGGCCCTGTTTGAAAGACCGTAACTCACGACTTAGAAATCGGAATCAAGAAATTCTACAGGTGTTAGAAAGCTCATTCATAAGACTATAACTTTTATGTTTGGACCAAAGGCTGAATCAATACAGAGCATGGGGAAAAATGGGTCCAAACATCCCTGTCAGAACTGTCCAAATTCGAAGGCAGTTCTGACAACCGATCTTGTTTTGGTCATAACTAGAGCTATGGTACTCGGATTGGAATGCACTTTATACTGTTTCGAAAATAAAACCAAGATCTATATTTCTTATGAAGGAATCAACACCCAGTTCGCATGTTATCAAAACGGACAGAGCATGGTCAGAAGCAAAATTCAAAAACGTAACACAATCTAGTGTACAAAACAGGTGCAAGTGTTTTGGCTATAACTCGGGCTACACTGATCCGTTTGACCTGAAATTTTGTAAGAATATTCAAGACTGAAGAGGTTACAACTTTCATGAAGACCACTCAGTCCATTTCTCACCCTAACTAGGCCAAATTTACCAAAACAACTCCAGATTTTCCAGTTCGAAATTCACTGCAGAAATCAACTAGCAGTCCTGCTTTATTCACTCATATCTCAGCACACACAACTCCAATTCAGGTAATTCTGAAGCCATCTGAAAGCTAAGATACAAGTCTACAATTCTTAAGAAGACATCAACAACCAAATCAGAAGCATTCCCAATCAAATTAACCAATTACCAAAGCTGATTACCAAGTTCGGATAGAAACAGGGCAGCAGGGGTATTTCAGTCTTTTCACAGGTTACGTTTCTCCGATTGAGCTGAAATTTTGCAGGCAACTATAAAACATTATTCTCTACAATGCTAAGTCCAAATCCGCCTCTAACTAGGTGTAACAGTACCGGAAGAATTGGGGAAAAAAATGAAACCCTAGGCTGAAATTCCATCAACCTTTACCAATCTAGGTTTTCATCCATTAAACTTCTAAGATTCAGGTCATCTATCCAATAAAATACAATATAAGAGGTAGAAGAAGAGTTTCTTAGTTTAATACCTTCAAACCTCAAGGAAATACACAAGAACAAGGCTGCCCATGCAAAAATCACTCCACCCAAAGCTTCCTTGTCACCTTATTGCAAGTTTAATCGGTTTAGTTTTTGTGGTTTCAACTCAAACAAGGTAAAATCTAATATGGAACTTGAAGCTCTCCCTCTCTTTTCTCCTCCTAAATTTCGTCCATCATGGAAGGCAAAGGAAGAAAATGGTGATTGACTTGAGTTGGATAAGTTTTAAGCTTAATCTTGGTCATGGTCTTGGTCAAGATTGGCTTGGTGCTTGACAAGTGGCACAAATCCAAGGGAAGTCTATCTAATTCTCTCTCTTAAGCACTCAAATATCTATTACTCCTCCAATCATCTCTTAACACCTTTTGTCACATAATTTCTTTTGCACAAAATTCCTTCTAGTCGTTAAAATTTTACCGCACTAACCGTACTAGCGGGTCCCACGCCCAATATGCACTACTAACGTCACATGAACTAATTTATACTAGAAAAATGTCTTAGAACTTAATTCCCTTATAAAAATAGCTAGAAAATTAATATAATAAAGGAAAGTATAGAAAATGTAGGCACAGAATAAAAATAAGGGCTAGAAAATAAGAAAATATCGGGTTCTCACCGTTTTCCTTAACTCGCACGTACTAGGGTTTTAACTTATAATTCACTGACTTTTTATTATCACTTCTAATCATATAATATTTCCTCATCCAAAAGTCACTCTTAGCTACCAAATTTGATCCTCACTCGGTACCGAATAGTCACACTACGAAAAAATGTGAAAACCCTAATTCGCTCTTTCTTGAAAACGAAAAGTGAAACCCCACTTTCTAGGTTCATTTGCACTTATTGTGGGATGATTGGATAGTAGGGCCATATTAAATGAATAATTTCCAAATAAAAGGGTATTTTTAAGAAAAATATAAGGATGTTGCAAGTCCTCACATTATCTCCTCGACTAATTGGTATACTCGAGTATTACTACCAGTGTTTATCTTGGAGTTCGGGCCTGGTAGGGGGTTTGAATGGTGGACGGAGATTGGAGTTAAGTGGTGTTCTACTGGACTTGTTATAATTCCATGGTTGACGGAGTGTCAACAGATTTTGAACAAGTGACCACGGAACCTACTCCCGAGAGCAGGCTGTATCCTTTTACCTGGAAATGTTAGAGATCTAATAATTTGTTATTTGAAGTGTTATTGCTCATTTTTGTGAACTCTTATACTCGCTACTTTGATATTTCAAGTTTCATGCAATGGTCAACTCGCTACTTGGGTTTGCATGATGTTTTGGAACCTCACTGAGTTTTGACTCATCCTATTAGTTTTGTTTTCCTTACAGGTGATACGAGCATGGGCGTAAGGCTGGTACAAACTGGTGTCATCTAGTTTTGACTTTTGTGATTGTACTTGCGCTAGTGCTCGATTAGGGTTGAAAGTTATCTAAAACATGAATCTTTTGTTATATTGGGAAATGTATGAATGGTTGAGATAGAACTGGGTATAAATGTACATCCTAAGTTTGGGAACTGCTATTTCAGTTACTTTGAAGTTGTAACCCGTTTTATTGAAGTGAGTGAGCGAGTCCTCGCGAGAGTAGGGCAGGTGGTCCGTTAAACCCTGCGGTACGCCCTAGGGGGAAGTGGGGTTGTCACAAGTATTCAACCGCCACAAGAGAAATGCAACCAATCTACAGTTCAACCGCAGCAAGAGGAATGCAGCCGGTCTACAACCATGCACATAACATGTGGGTCTACACGCAGGATCAATTAACTCAAGTTCATAGAGGTCGAGCGCGAATAAGAACACACTCGCCTAGCCATAATCAAGTCACAAGTAATACCCAACAAGTCACATTTCAAGCATTCCAAATATTTCAAGTCAATATACAGGTCACATATAAATCAAGTCACAAATAAGCTAAGTATATCATGTTTCAAGCATTTCAAGTATTTCAAATCCAAACAGTTAAAAACTGGGTGAGCACGAAAACCTGATCAAACAAGAAAACTGGAGAAAAATTGTAGAAATCAGAAATTTCTTCAGCAAATCCGGCCACAAATTCGGCCAAATATTGACCGGATTCAAGGCCGGATTTACAGGGAAGGCAGAAAACAATTTGATTGCTTACTGCCTCGAATCTGACCAAAAATCCAGCCAGAAAGTGGCCGAATTCTGGGCCCATTTCAGTTATACAAAACGGCCAACACATTTTTTTAACAGAATATCAAAAGTTTAGTCGAGTTAGGTCAAGTGCGATAAAGTACAAACTTACTCATGAGACGATAAATCAAGTACCTAGCAATGTCTAGCAACAGTAAGCATGTAACACGCGCCCCAAGCACACAAGAAAGTCAGTGGGATAACCATCCGAGTGACCAACAAGTCAAGTGCAAGCAAAGCAATTCATTTCATATCAATATCAAGAAGTTAACTACAAAGGATCGAGTATGATAAAGTACATCCTCGTCCCAAAGGTCATCAATTCAAGAGTAATTATTTTAACCAAGCAAGCTTGTCATTCAAGCAAGGAGACATTCCACGTAAATATTTTCATGCACTTAGAACACTCACCAATCAATTGCAACCCTTCACTTTAACCCTGATTGGTCCTCTTGAGCTCTCTCGAGTCCTGTGGTCATATACTATATTAAAAGACTAGCAATACAAAACCAAAATACATGAAGAAATTAAGGTTCCAAAACTTCACTTTTTTTTCATTTAAACCTCAATTCCACCTATAAATCAAACTCAAAATAGTTTACCAACTCCAATCTTAAAGTTGAAATGAAAGTAAGAACAGTTCTAGGAAAATAGAATTTTTTTAGTTTTGCGCAGTGCAATTTGAAAATCATAACTCAAGCTTCCTAATTCCAAAATTTATAAAATTTATACTGTTAGAAAATAGACTCAAAAGGTTACAATTTCCTAGAAGACATCTTTGTAAGATTCTGTTCACAAATCAGTCAAATTCTAACATCAATCGGCTTCTTTATCCAGTAGAAAGACAGAATAGGAGCTAAAATTTAGTCAATTTTGGAATATCACAGATATTCATAGGAATTGAGAAAAATTCTAAAATTTTCACGGTACAAAGTACTATAAATCTAGTTTGAAACGCAATAAAAAAACTCAATTTCGACATTTCTACACCAAGATATAACAGATTTTCCAAAACTGCTCAAGCTTTTCTGCGGAAAATTTTCAGCAACACTTCCTTTGTGTTTGCCAATTTTTCTAGCCAAAATCAACATCAAATTTCATCTCAATCGCAACCCCAAATCATAAGCTATCAAATAAACTTAATGTAGGCCACAACAACCTCCAAATATAGTCAATTTATAGCTCAAAAACCAACCACAATCGAGCTAAATTTTGGAAACCCTAAGCTGAAATTTTCACATAGCTGAAATTTTCACATACAAGCTGAAATTTTCCTTAAGCAAGCAAAACTGACATATAAAAACTAGATATTTCACATGGCAAAACTACCAAAACATGGACAAGCTCAAGCATCATATGAGGGCAGAAATATCACCATAAAAGCTGGATTTTTCCATATCATCACCTCAAACCATGAAATTTCTCATAAAGCTACCAAAATTGTAAGCCTAAACCACTAGTTTGCAAATATTTGAAGTAGAGAAAAGTTTCTTGCCATAAATACCTTAGAATCCTATGCAAAGAGGTTGCCAAGACCTTTCTCCTCTCAAATCACTCCATCAAAACCCTTAAACTTCCTTAGTGATCAATTTTTATGGAGTAGTTTGCAAAATCAATAGTTGAAACAAAAGATTCAAGCAAGAAAGTGAGGTTTAAAATGAAGTTTTCTCTCCTTTTTCTTCTCTCCAAATTTCGGCCAACCTAGGAAGAAATAGAAGGAAATTTTGGTCAAAATTTGGTTTTAGTAAAGTTAAAAAAGTCTTGGTCAAAATCCAACCTCCAAGGATTTTGCGACACTTGGCTCCTTAAGGTTTGTTCTCATCTCTTTGTCTTCCAAAGCTAATATATCTAGCTAACCTCTAATTATCCCTTAGCACCTTATAAACTAATGTCCCTATATACAAAATTCATCTAGTTTTCAAAAATTTATCGCACTTACCGCATTAGCGGGTCCCACTTCCATGATGCGCTACGAACTTAACATGAACTAACGTATACAAGGAAAATGGTTTAAAAACTTGACTCACTCATAAAAATATCTAGAAAATTAAGGTAATAAAGTAAAGTATAGAAAATATATTCGAAGAAATAAAATAAATAAGAAAATTTTCGAGTCCTCACACTCTCTCCTCCTTAAGAAAATTTCGTCCTCGAAATTCTCTCCTTTGCTCACAAAATTTGATTCTACAATGTTTTATTCTACTTCTCAAGAGTTTCTCCTCACTCATGCTGCTACCACAATCGAGCCTAGAGAAAAACCTTAACAATCGCAGTGGCTAAATTAACGTGCTAAGAAAGATCAATGAAGGTATAAAAAGGTGAAAAGTGACACAAACTTCAAATTTGGTGAAAAGAAGAGTTAAAACTTGGTTACTATTCTTTCTAATTATTAAACTTATACACTGTACGTTGACAAATCACCGATAATGTAAGACCTCTTTCATCTTTACAATTGTACCACGAGACCCGTATCACCCTCTCAAACCAAAATTTCTTTCTTTCGAACAACAAATGAAGAATTCTCACTTAAATTCAAGACTAAATTATAGTAATAGATTCATGAATGGGGATCCAATGCTACTTAACCACCAGTATTTAATATCACCCATTAAAACATCAGGTACCAAGTCCACTGTATCTAATAGGGATACAACTTACCACATAAAATTTGCCTACACAGTTCAATAAATGCAACAATTTCAGACAAAACATCACTAATTGCTAACTTTGACTATTACAACTACTTCACCATCTCGAAATTCATTTGTCTTGGGCAGTTTTTCACTTTGTCCAAGTTAGCCACATCTAAAATATGCACCAGTTTTCAAATAACATAATCCTGTATGAATTTTATTACACGTTTCACACTGAGCAGCTACGCATCTCTTCTTGAAGTGTCCGTTCTTTCTTTTCTTCTTCTATTTATCCTTCATAACAAATTCATCTTCATACATCTCTTTACGTTTCCCTTTAATATCGCGAGTACTTCCTTCACCCCTTTTATCTTTATTATTAGAAATGATTTGAGATGCTATTCGACTAGACAAATGCACTAAGTCAAACTTATTCCGCACCTCTTCTGGAATCCCTTCGTATTTCTTTTTGAATTCTATGTTCTTGTGCAGTAGCTCAATTTTCTTCAAATGTTCTTATTTCCATCGCCCTTCCCAGTACTCAACTAATCACTTTTGGAACTCTACTTGCTTTCGAAGAATCTCTATTTTCTTATACATATCAGCCAAATGTGTCATCTCACTGATTCGTTTAAACTCAAGTGATAGCCTGTCAGGCAAATCAATGGATCAAAATAAGTAACTAATTACAATTGAGAACTCTAACCATATACTTTTAAGTTCATTCACTTACAATCCAATCATGAGAGATTAAACTTAGCTATTTTTAAATGAGATAAACAAGAAAGTAGAACACAGGTAGGCAATATCTTAAGATACTATGCCAATTATTTCTTATTCTGGGATCTTAACACAAGGGGCATCCTTATCACTTATGTTCACAGCGAAACCCTAAAGCATATTTCATATATCAAAAGTTCCACACCCTATTTCAATGTTTTTACATATAGGTATAGAACCCAAATCCACATCTTATCTCAAAGTTTTTACATATAGGTATAGAACCCAAATCCCTTTTTTCAAATCCCTATACATAATTCCAAAACTCTCAATTTAAGCATGATAATAATCAAAGCCAAGTCCATACTTTGACATCAATGGATAGGTATCAAGGAAGTATAGGCAAGAGTAGTTCATTGAGAACCAAGCTTTGGGTATCAAATATCACAAGAGAGGTAGAAATACCTATATAGTTGCAATTAAACCGCTTCAAAATCAAGTAAACACTTATCAAATCCTCACATTCATAGGAGAAGGGAAACAAGTCTTTAGTGTTAATTTCCCAATGTACACTACAATCTAGCCACCATCTATAGAAACCCTAGCTAGACTATTATTAGATTAGTCCATGATAGCACTCCTAAATCCAATCCCCTCGATCAGTTCAATTCATAGATTAAATGCTAGAATCTTCTGCGCCTTGATCTTTGCTATGAAAACTTACCTCAAGTGCAATCAAGATACCGACTCTTATTCTAGTGCTCTCTACTTTTTGGTACTCAAATACAAGAATCCACAATAAGATAATTCACAATTCGAGCCGGCCGGTCCCAAGAGTAAATCACCCATCTTAGACATTCCTACCTGACGTACATATCTATCTTCCCCAAGTATCATGATAAAGGGTTTACGCTTATAACAGTCATGATTCATAGTTTATGCCCAAGAAGAGCACTTAGTCTTTTACATTTATTCACATAATCGGGATCATAACACCACTTGACCCCAAACTCACCCCACGCAGAGACCATGCGAAGCAGTTTTGATACCACCTGTAACAGCCCCACCTTTCCCTATGGCGTACCCAAGGATTTGACAGACCGCCTGCCTAACTCTCGCTAGAACTCAGTCACAACTCATGAAATTTACAAATGATAACCTCAAAATAAAAATGATATTAAGAACAACTTTCAATATATACACTCATGGATCTCCAATGTCCCACAATCTAATATACGACCAAGGAGTCAAACTTGTAAAAAAACCAAACCAAACAAGCTGGCTAGACATCTATGAAGTGCTCACGTGAATGACTGGTGAACTTAGATGAAATCTAGGCCTTGCTCAGTTCAACCTCTCATGTTCTCATCCCTATAAGGAAAACCAAATTTGCATGGAATGAGTTAAAAGTCCAGTGAGATTCCAAGAAAACAAGCAGGTAATATAACAGGCAAGACTATACACCGGATATCAAGAACCAAGTCAAACTCAAATTGATCATGATCCAGTATATAGTTAAGCAAATAGTTAGATAGATCATGTAAAAGTGTATAGTAAAGAACACATTCATGGTAAAGGATATAGATTGCTCTTAGGAGCAAGTTCCATTGTAGCCTGTGACAGCCCCACCTCTTCTTAGGGCAAACCCTAGGGTATCAGTGGACTGCCTGCCCAACTCTCGTCGGAGCTCAGTCGATCAAAGAACTAGCAACTCAAAATAACTGATGAAATAACTTCAAATCAAAGCGTACAAACCCTAATGGCATATAAACGTCAAGCCACCTTTCCAAACTTAAAATGTCAAGTTAAGTGTCACACTTACCACTCCATACTACTATTACATAACATAAGTCGAGCTTATGAGTTCAAACTTACAAGAGTCAAAAGTAAAGTCTTCTTAAATAAAAGGTTACAAGTTCAAAGCAAAATAAAGCTAAGAAAGCTCTTGACCGTTAGTCCATCTCCGATCTGTTAAGGAAAACAAAGGGAGTGGGTTGAGTTAAAGCTCAGTGAGGTTCCAAGTAAAACAAGTAAGCATATAACCAAATATGGGCATAATATAACCAAGTAAACACCGTATAGTATAATAACAATTTAATCACAGTTCAATTCAAGAATATGGGTGGCTTCCAACAGCCAAATCCCCTTGAACTTGATCATACTGGGGTCCGTTGACTCTCCGTCAATGTTTGAATTTCAAGGATATAAAGTCCGTAGAACTCCACTTCCTCCAATCTCCGTCCACCAGTCAATCCCCTACCGGGCCCGCACTCCATAAACAATAATTAGGTAATACTCGAGTATACCGGTTTCCAGTATTCAGTAAACAGTCCCCAAGGTTTATCGGCCTTCTCGACCAAACCCTTGCTGGCTCGATAGAACCGACTCACCTATGAGGTTGGGTACCCAAATAGTAGCAGTACTTGGTGAGGTATCACCCAAACAACTCAAGTACAGTCACATATATAGAAATCACATCTCATAAAACAGTATACAGAGCTCAGTGGAAAGTGAGGGAGGTCGAGTGCGATAAAGTACACGCTTGCCTCCATTTTTATCAAAACAAGGTTTGGCTCAAACAATCGTAAACCAAGTATTCAGATATTTCACATAAGCAGGTAGTAGGTAATGGAACACTCACCTGTCAAGCAATATAGTAGTCAAACATCAAGTATCTCGGTTATGACCACCTTCGTTTCCCAATCCTAGGGCAATAAGTGAAATCGTTAACAAATTAGGTTTATTTCCCACACAATTGTAGGCTCATTAAGAGACCAAGTGAGTGGTTAAAACCATTCAATTCATCATGCAAACTTGGCCCAAAATATAGTAAAAGTTTATGAGAAAACAAGTTTAACAAGTGCATGAAATTTGGGCAAAAAAAGTTTCATTCAAACTCAAAATGTTCTTCACGGGTAAAACAGTCGCGCCCATGCAGTTTTGGGAAAACGGCTATATCTCACTGTAGGAAGGTCGGAATCAGGTGCCGTCAGTGGTGTTGGAAACTAGACTCGAAGAGATTTCCAACGGTACCAAATTCATACTCTAGTTCATATTCTATCAGTACCAGTAGCTCAGACAATTCGGCTGATTTTCCAACTCTGGATCAGCCCTATCCTCAAGCAAAACTACATTAGTTCTTGGTGCTATCTTCGTTTGTTTTGGTTCAAACTCACCCAAATCAGTCCTCTAATGTTCATATACAGGGATTTAAGTCACCTAGTACCATTGGAGTTCAAAATATAATACATCAACATGATTAAGAATGACCATAGCAGTCTAGTCATTAAGAGAGACCAAAACAGTCCACTAGTGGTCCAACCAACCACTTTACTTGCTTAAATTTCATTCCAACTCACACATGAGCTTAAGGTGCAAATAAGCCACAAAAATCATGGGGAAACCCCTCCTTCCAACACCGGCCAGCCAAGGAAAAGAAAACAGTCCACAAGTTCACATATTTATCTAACCTTCATCCTTTCATGATTTTCACTTAAATAACATATCAAGTGTCAAATCTAACTCAAAAAGGGGTCTAAAACATGCTAATACTTCATAAATAACCATGATCAAAGTTTAAACATTTCATCAAACACATGGTATGCATACTAACTAACCCTACCACCACTTGTTTAGTTCAAGAAGATTAACCACAAATCGCATCCAAACAACTTGTAGTTTGCCATTAAAACTTAAAGTACATGATATATCACCATAAAACCATAATATAAAGATTATTTACCTCTCTTGTAAGAAGCTTGAACCACCAAAATAACCCACCAAAATGAAAGCTTCAAGCTTGAAACAAACACGAGGGTTGGAGGAAAGTTTCTCAACTAACTCAGGATCCTTCTCTTTTGGTTGTTTTGCTCTTGATCAACTAGGGTTAGAAAGTAAGAAAATGGAGTTCTCTCTCTTCCTTGCCAAGCTTCAAGGTGGCCGGCCACAATAATAAAAAAATGCCAAATCTAGTTTAAATTGTCTTCTAACCTTTGGTCTAACAAAATACTTGGCTAGGGTTTTGCCACATAGCCCACTTCTTGTCCAAAACTGTACCCTACCACCACTTGTTTAGTTCAAGAAGATTAACCACAAATCGCATCCAAACAACTTGTAGTTTGCCATTAAAACTTAAAGTACATGATATATCACCATAAAACCATAATATAAAGATCATTTACCTCTCTTGTAAGAAGCTTGAACCACCAAAACAACCCACCAAAATGAAAGCTTCAAGCTTGAAACAAACACGAGGGTTGGAGGAAAGTTTCTCAACTAACTCAAGATCCTTCTCTTTTGGTTGTTTTGCTCTTGATCAACTAGGGTTAGAAAGTAAGAAAATGGAGTTCTCTCTCTTCCTTGCCAAGCTTCAAGGTGGCCGGCCACAATAATAAAAAAATGCCAAATCTAGTTTAAATTGTCTTCTAACCTTTGGTCTAACAAAATACTTGGCTAGGGTTTTGCCACATAGCCCACTTCTTGTCCAAAACTGTACCCTACCACCACTTGTTTAGTTCAAGAAGATTAACCACAAATCGCATCCAAACAACTTGTAGTTTGCTATTAAAACTTAAAGTACATGATATATCATCATAAAACCATAATATAAAGATTATTTACCTCTCTTGTAAGAAGCTTGAACCACCAAAACAACCCACCAAAATGAAAGCTTCAAGTTTGAAACAAACACGAGGGTTGGAGGAAAGTTTCTCAACTAACTCAAGATCCTTCTCTTTTGGTTGTTTTGCTCTTGATCAACTAGGGTTAGAAAGTAAGAAAATGGAGTTCTCTCTCTTCCTTGCCAAGCTTCAAGGTGGCCGGCCACAATAATAAAAAAATGCCAAATCTAGTTTAAATTGTCTTCTAACCTTTGGTCCAACAAAATACTTGGCTAGGGTTTTGCCACATAGCCCACTTCTTGTCCAAAACTGTACCCTACCACCACTTGTTTAGTTCAAGAAGATTAACCACAAATCGCATCCAAAGAACTTGTAGTTTGCCATTAAAACTTAAAGTACATGATATATCACCATAAAACCATAATATAAAGATTATTTACCTCTCTTGTAAGAAGCTTGAACCACCAAAACAACCCACCAAAATGAAAGCTTCAAGCTTGAAACAAACACGAGGGTTGGAGGAAAGTTTCTCAACTAACTCAAGATCCTTCTCTTTTGGTTGTTTTGCTCTTGATCAACTAGGGTTAGAAAGTAAGAAAACGGAGTTCTCTCTCTTCCTTGCCAAGCTTCAAGGTGGTCGGCCACAATAATAAAAAAAAAGCCAAATCTAGTTTAAATTGTCTTTTAACCTTTGGTCTAACAAAATACTTGGCTAGGGTTTTGCCACATAGCCCACTTCTTGTCCAAAACTTCTCTTAATTCTTTGACTAATGATGTTTCAACTCTTCCAAATGTACCAATGCCTATTTAACACCTCTAATCTCTCATATAAAGTCCCTACCACAAATAAAACCACTTGGTAAAATGTAAGTGGTGAATTATTTAAAACGAACTCAAGAAAATGTTTTACTTCAAGTAAAAGGAAATGAGATGTGATGCATGGGAAATGTTGTAACACATGTAGAATATAATGCAAGGGCATATAATAAGTGATTTAAATCCTAGGGTAAGGCAAGTAAATTGGAAAAATTGTATTTTAAAGTGAGGGTTCTCACACATCCTGATCAAGGTCTGTTGACTCTCCGTCAACCACGAATTTTAATGTTTGTATATCACCACTTTACATCAGTTTTCGTCCATCAAACATACCCCTTATTGGGCCCGAACACCAAAGAAGTACCCAAGATTCGTCGATCTCCTCGACCAAGCCCTTGCCGTCTCGATTCGACCAACTAGCCCTGGGTTGGACTTATAGTCCCAGATATTCAGTAATTCAAAATTTGGCTTATAACCCCAAGTATTTAGTATTCAGGAGTGGAGTCGTTGGTGGTTATCCAACGCTTACGCAGTAATAATTGGAAACGTTAGTTGACTTAACGCTCCGTATTCAGTAATATCAATATTCAAGTGATGAATTCCAGTCATGAGTAAACAGGTTAGGAACTTGTCATTTACCCAAGATTTCCTACTTACCCGACCGCTCTGAGACTGGTCTAAAGCAAAAGGTCCAACGAGGGTTCAGTTCAGCCGTTACCGACTTACATTCACACATACACATAAGTAACCCTAGATTCCATTTACCTGACGTCTCGGATAAGGTCCAAGATCTAGTTCAACCACTACAAGAGAAATGTAGTTGGTCTACAATTCAACCGCCACAAGAAGGATGTAGCCAGTCTACTATTCAACTGCCATAAGAGAAATGCAGCCGATCTACAATTCAACCGCTGCAAGAGGAATGCAGCTGGTCTACAGCTATGCACATAAACATGCGGGTCCACATGCAGGATCAATTAACTTAAGTTTATAGAGGTCGAGCGAGAATAAGGACACACTTGCCTAGCCATAATCAAGTCACAAGTAATACTCAACAAGTCACATTTCAAGCATTTCAAGTATTTCAAGTCAATATACAGGTCACATACAAATCAAGTCACAAATAAGCTCAGTATATCATATTTTAAGCATTTCAAGTATTTCAAATAGTTGAAAATCGGGTGGGTGCAAAAACCTGATCAAATAAGAAAACTGGAGGAAAACTGTTGAAATAAAAAATTTCTTCAGCAAATCCGGCCAAATATTGACCGAATTCAAGGGCAGATTGACAGGGAAGGCAGAAAACAATTTGATTTCTTACTGACTTGAATCTGGCCAGAAATCCGGCCAGAAAGTGGTTGGATTCTGGGCACATTTCAGTTATACAAAATGGCCGACACATTTTTTTAACAGAATATCAAAAATTTAGTTGAATTAGGTCAAGTGCGATAAAGTACACACTTGCCCATGAGATGATAAATGAAGTACCTGGCAATTTCTAGTAACAGTAAGCATGTAACACGCATCCCAAACACACAAGAAAGTTGGTGGGATAATCACCCGAGTAACCAACAAGTCAAGTGCAAGCAAAGCAATTCATTTTATATCAATATCAAGAAGTTAACTACAAAGGATCGAGTATAATAAAGTACATCCTCATCCCAAAGGTCATCAATTCAAAAGCAATTACTTTAACCAAGCAAGGTTGTCATTCAAGCAAGGAGACATTCCACGTAAATATTTTCATACACTTAGAACATTCACCAATCAATTGCAACCCTTCACTTGAACCCTGATTGGTCCTCTTGAACTCTCTCGAGTCCTGTGGTCACATACTATATTAAAAGACTACCAATACAAAATCAAAATATATGAAGAAATTAAGGTTCCAAAACTTCACTTCCTTTCATTTAACCCTTAATTTCACCCATAAATCAAATTCAAAATAGTTTACCAACTCCAATCTTAAAGTTGAAACGAAAGTAAGAACAGTTGTAGGAAAACAGAATTTTTTTAGTTTTGCGTGCGCAATTTGAAAATCATAACTCAAGGTTCCTAAGTCCAAAATTTATAAACTTTATACCATTAGAAAATAGACTCAAAGGGTTACAATTTCCCAGAAGACATCTCTGTAAGATTCTGTCCATAAGTCAGTCAAATTTCAACCTCAAGCGGCTTCTTTATCCAGTAGAAAGACAGAACATGAATTAAAATTCAGTCAATTTTGGAAAATCACAGATATTCATAAGAATTGAGAAAAATTCTAAAATTTTCATGGTACAAAGTACTATGAATCTAGTTTGAAACACAATAAACAAATTCAATTCCGATTTTTCTACAGCAAGAAATAACAAAATTTCCATGACTGCTCAAGGTTTCATGTGAAAAATTTTCAGCAGCACTTCCTTTATATTTACAGAAAGACAGAACAGGAATTAAAATTCAGTCAATTTTGGAAAATCACAGATATTCATAGGAATTGAGAAAAATTCTAAAATTTTCATGGTACAAAGTACTATGAATCTAGTTTGAAACACAATAAACAAATTCAATTCCGATTTTTCTACAGCAAGAAATAACAAAATTTCCATGACTGCTCAAGGTTTCATGTGAAAAATTTTCAGCAGCACTTCCTTTATATTTTCCAATTTTTCCAGCCAAAATCAACATCAAATTTCATCTCAATCACAACCACAAATCATAAGTTATCAAATAAACTTAATGTAGGCCACAACAACCTCCAAATATAGTCAATTTATAGCTTAAAAACCAACCACAATCGAGCTAAATTTTGGAAACCATAAGCTGAAATTTCACACACAAGCTGAAGCTGAAATTTCACATACAAGCTGAAATTTTCCTTAAGCAAGCAAAACTAACATATAAAAACTAGATATTTCACATGGAAAAACTACCAAAACAAGGACAAGCTCAGGAATCATATGAGGGCAGAAATTTCACCATAAAAGCTGGATTTTTCCATATCATCATCTCAACCATGAAGTTTCTCATAAAGCGTCCAAAATTGCAACCTTAAAACACTAGTTTGGAAATATTTGAAGTAAAGGAAAGTTTCTTGCCATAAATACCTTAGAACCCTATGCAAAGAGGTTGTCAAGACCTTTCTCCTCCCAAATCACTCCACCAAAACCCTTAAACTTTCTTAGTGATCAACTTTTGTGTAGTAGTTTGCAAAATCAATGGTTGAAACTCAAGATTCAAGCAAGAAAGTGAGGTTTAAAATGAAGTTTTCTCTCCTTTTTCTTCTCTCCAAATTTCGGCCAAGCTAGGAAGAAATGGAAGGAAATTTTGGTCAAAATTTGGTTTTAGTAGTCAAAGTTCAACCTCCAAGGATTTCGCGACACTTGGCTCCTTAAGGTTTGTTCTCATCTCTTTGTCTTCCAAAGCTAATATATCTAGCTAACCTCTAATTATCCCTTAGCACCTTATAAACTAATGTTCCTATATGTAAAATCCATCTAGTTTTCAAAAATTTATCGCACTTACCACAATAGCGGGTCCTACTTCCATGATGCGCTACGAACTTAACATGAACTAATGTATACAAGAAAAATGATTTAAAAATTGACTCACTCATAAAAATATCTAAAAAATTAAGGTAATAAAGTAAAGTATAGAAAATGTATTCGAAGAAATAAAATAAAATAAAAAAATTTTCGGGTCCTCACACTCTCTTCCCTTTAAGAAAATTTCGTCCTCGAAATTCTCTCCGCTGCTCACTAAATTTGATTCTACAATGTTTTATTCTACTTCTCTAGGTACACGGTGCATCCAGGAAGTGGCAAAATGTATCAGGATCTCAAAAATTTGTATTGGTGGGATAATATGAAGGCAGAGATTGCTCAGTTTGTACAAAAGTGCCTTTCGTGTCAATAAGTGAAAGTTGAGCATAAAAAACCGTCAGATCTATTACAGCCTTTAGAGATACCTGAATTGAAATGGGAGCATATAATGATGGATTTTGTATCAGGGTTACCACAAATTCAAAAAGGTTATGATGCGATTTGGGTGATAATGGACCGATTAACCAAGACTGCACATTTCCTATCAGTTAATATGAAATACTCTTTGGAAAAACTTGCCAAATTCTATATGGATGAAGTTGTAAGATTACACGAGGTACCAGTAAGTATAGCATCAAACAGAGACCCAAGGTTTGTATCTCGATTCTGGCAGAAGCTGCAAGAGACTCTAGGAACTAAGTTGAGCTATAGTACAACGTATCATCCTTAAATCGATAGACAGTCTGAGAGAACCATTCAATCTCTTGAGGATATGCTGAGAGCCTATATTGTAGATTTTGGAAGGAGTTGGAACCAATATTTAACCCTGGTTGAGTTCGTGTATAATAATAGTTATCACTCTTCTATTCAAATGGCTCCATATGAAGCATTGTATGGACAAATGTGTCGATTACCTATTCATTGGGATGAAGTAGAAGAGAGGAAGATCACTGATCTGGCCAAAATACCATGAGTTGAGGAAGCCTACGAAAGGGTAAAAGTGATACGTCAGAGGCTCCAAATGGCCCAAAGTCGAAAAAAGAGCTATGTCGATTATTGGAGGAAGGATTTGGAATTTGAGATAGGGGATAAGGTGTTTCTTAGGGTTACTCCATTTAAAGGAAAGATTAAAGCAAGAAAGGGGAAGAAATTGCAACCAAGATACATAGGACTTTTTAGTATACTCCAGGGGATAGGAAAGGTGGCTTATCGACTAAAGTAACCAGCTAGTTTGTCACGGATCCATGATGTTTTCCATGTTTCTTTACTTAAAAAATGTCACCCGGATCCGACCCATATTTTGCCACCAGAAGATATTGAACTGGACGAGTCCTCAACCTACAAAGAGTGACCCATTCAAGTACTAGATCGGAAGGTGAAAGACTTCAGAAATAAGCAGATCTCACTGGATAAGGTTCTATGGAGACATGATGAGGTGGAGGAAGCAACCTGGGAGTTAGAGCAGGATATGCGAGAAAAGTACACCGAGCTATTTGCGAATAAAGGTATGAATTTTGAGGTCGAAATTCTTTTAAGGTGGAGAGAGTATGAGGACTCGCAAAATTCTTTGTATTTTCTTCAAATTTCCTTTTATTTTGAATAAATTACTTTATAAAAGGTTTAGTACTCATTTACTCCCTCAATAGTTGCAATAAATTATCGAATAAAGAGTTTTACCTTTAGTTTCGTAGTTGGCGTAAATTAGGGTTTTTTGCGTATTTCGGTAGTATGATTAGTTGGTGAGGTGTGTGTATTAAATTCGGGGGTTAAGAGTGAGTTTTAGATAAGAGAAAGTGTATGATTAGAAGTGATAATAATAAGTTAGTAAATCATAAGTGAAAACCCTAGTACGGGCGAATTAATGAAAAACGGTTTGAACCAATGTGTACCGTTCGCTACCGATTGAATATTCCACTTGACCACCACTTTATTATCTTAATCTCCTTGTATTTAAGTGAGCTAATTAGCCCTTAAATTAACCCTTAAGTGGCCGAAAATGTTGACCAAGAAAAGAGGGAAAAAAAGAAAAAAATTGAGCTTTAATCTTGAGGCGACACTTGGCAACCATCCATGGGTTGTTTGACCAACCATTTCCTATCTTCTTATCACCAAATTAACTTCATCTCTTCTTCATTTCTGCATTTTCTGGCCGAGCTTGAGGAGAGAAAAAACCAAGAGTGAAAACTCCAACTCCAACCTTGAATCCATCTTGGTTTGAGAGAAATCAACCAACCCAAACCGATTAACCTTTCCTTTTAGTGCTTGGAAGACTTGGGGTACTGAAAGTTTGGGAAGAAAGTGGTTTGTTTCACACCTGCAAGGAGTTTTGGGAAGGTATCATGCTTGAACTTGCTTTTCTCTTGTTAATCTTGCTAAAGTTTGGATAGAAGTCCTTAATCTTGGCTTATGATGGTTAATTAGTTAGTTTTGAATGATATGGTGGAATGTTTAGCTAGAGTTTGAAATTTTCAATTGTGATTATTGTTGTTTATATAGTATATGATGTTGACGAGCTTGGATTGGGACTTGGGATAGTGATTCAAGATATGAATGTTATTTTTAAGCATTGAATCATCAAATTCCAGCCTTACTGGTGAATCTGCCCTATTTCTGACCTATATGTTCGTCCATTTTAGAGGTCGAATCAGGTCTAGGTCAAAACATGAAAGTTTTAGGGAATGGAGTTAATTAGCTGCCTGCAAAATTTCAGCTCAATCGGAGCACTGTAACATGTGCCAAATGCCCTATTTCACAGGCAGCTTTTTATTTTCTCTGAGATTGCACATTTTGACCCTGAAAATACATGAACTAGATGTCGATGCCTTCATACAAAATGTAGTTCTCTGTCTTAGCTTCGAAACGCCATAAAATTTACCCCAATCTGATAAGCGTAGCTTTAGTTGTGACCGAAACACCAAGAGACGTCAAACCTGCTGTTTAGCCATTTGTCTTTAAAACTGGTTTCTAATCGCATTGTTAGACTTGTCTTGTAGTTGGATGACATTGAACCTAGTTGAAGGGCTATTGTGTTAACATGGCTTATGTGTGACTTTGGGCCGAATTGAGGAAAATAATGAAGCCATAAATGGTTGGAAATAACTAAATACAAAGGGCATGCCGTCCAAATTTTCACTCGAGGGCTAGGCGGGTGTACTCGTGACTTGAGCAAAGTTTTGGGGACGAATTGTGATATGAATCTCGTTGGTGAGGAGATTCGCGACCCAAGATCGCTTGTTGGATTTGACGTCGGATGCAAGAAACGGTGGCAGCGGAAACCCTACGACCCCTCTAATCCCCGTAACTACGAACTTGTTGATATTATCTCAACCCGTAATCAAACGAATTAGCGAACCTCAGGCAAGTGTAGAAGGCGCCACAATTCAAGTGCGATTCTTGAATTGATAAGCCGAACAAGAACACTAGAGTATAACTCTAAGTTGTTCAAGGTTTGCTCGAAAGCTATGGAGAAAACTCTCTCAATATTTTTATCATAAAAGTGTCCCCCTTATTAATGACAATTGATGCCTATTTATAGGCTTACAAGACTCAACTCCTAACCTAATTAGAATAAGGAAACTAACAAGGCTTTGCAAACAACTTGGAAACCCACGGCCCTTATCTCTTGAGGCTGCCGAATACTTAAGCTAAAGACTAGCTAATGGATCTACTAACTAATCAAGGATCACATGAATAACAAACTAGTGACCAAATTAATCCTATGCTCCACATGAGCTAATCACACAACTCATAATCAAGTCATAAAGTCAGATACTTAACCAACTAATGACTTGCAACATTGGATTTGCAACATGAATTCCTTGTTTTTGACCTATTCATTGGCCCCCAATGAATCTTTGTTGGATCTAGAAATAGGCATGAACACCTCCTAGGATTCGTATCATTCCCCTCCTCTTAAATAGATTTGTCCTCAAATCGTCGGACCGCTTAAATTGCAATAATGATGGAAGCACGTGAATGATCACAATCCTAGGTGGCATGGTGTTTGGATAACCTCTTGATGCGCTCCAAAGAGGCATAAAACTCAACTTTCGGTGGTAGCAACGTGATGGAGTCAGCAATCGTGTCTTTATGTAGGCAAGGAGATGATGGCAACGAAGAACGTAAGAGCATCGATTGGTTGGAAACCATGGATGAATGGAAACTGAAAAAGTCGTGGACTGATGCTGGTTTTGGAACATCAAACTTGGCTGGAACAAGCACAAAATCTGGTTGTACTCCTTTAATCAATGCTGGAAAATTTCGGACAACTTTACAACCTACAAAAATGAAATAAGTTTTTTCTTGTTTTGAACCAGCAATTGGATAAAGAAGCAATGGAATATCATTAGCTAAATGGTAAGAAGGTATAGAACGAGATTTAAATGTGAAAACTCCCTTTGACACTTCATTATCCCTTCCTTCAACCAATTCAACTAGACAAGTCATTGCTGGCTCTTTACACTTTCCATCAAAATCTACATAAGGATAACAAGAATGAGGACTAGTCACACGCTCAAAATAAGGCAAAGAGGATGAATGAACCATAGGTGATGAATGGGAAGTAAAATCTGGAATTCCTCCTTTAAGATAAACTCGAGTCAATCCTCTGCTGGTGCGGACAGATTTGAAGTGACATTGTTCCATGAATTGATACCAAAGAGATTTAACTCCTAGATGACAAACTCCATGGAAACTCGCAAAGTGTCCAAGTGACTTTGGAATGGAACATGCCATGACCAACTCTACTTGACTTTGTTTAATCTGCACCAAAGAAGAAATACTAAACAAAACACATGTTAGCTTGTTAGAAAACAAAACGTTCACACTCTTGACTTTTGTAAACATGGCCAACTCTCCCTCTTTATTCTTCACTAAGGCCGAATCACTCCCCCATTTTCCCACACTATTGCCTTCGGTTGACACTTGATTAAGTTGCTCAAAATATGACCTCATCACTTTCCTGATTTCTCCCATCATAGAATCGACCAATTCTTTAGTCTGACTTCGAAAATCTTCCTTTGGTCCACGAGGCTTTGAATCAATCCGAGAATTCTTAGACTCCTTGACTCGATTGTCATGACACTCCTTAGATGAATCTCGATTGCTTGAGGATGACCTTGACTTGGATGCTCGGCACAAACTTCTTTGCTCCTCCTCATACTCATTACAAGTGCGCTTATATCTTTCATATACACACAAAGCACGGTCACGTTCCATCTCCTCCCGAAGGGAACGAAACTCATGTTGTGAACTAGATTGCATGGAACTAGAGTACTTGGAAGTAGCTCTCTTGGAACCCCTCCTCTTAAGAGGCTCGTTCTCTATAACTTCTTGATTATATGAGCAAGGTACAACTCCGCTAGGCATGATTACGTGTCCTGCAAAAATGGTTAGCAAAGAAAAGAATTTCCTCACAACACACAAGCTCACGTATGTACACTCAACTCTCGTGTATCATTCAAGTGTATAATACTTTAATAATCTCACCAAATTTCTCAAGGCCTCTTATTCACGTTCCTTGAATAAATTAGAATTTACTCAAGAATCGCAACCAACTAGTCAATTAAAAATCACGAAGGTAGCAATGAAGTTCATGGATTTTGAAGGATTAGAGCAAACTGACTTAGAAAGATTTAAATGACTCAAATACTGTAGGAGACAACTCTAAGATGATCGACACAAAAGACAACTCAAAACTCAAAAGCTGAAATTTAGAAATCTTAGAAGCACTCTACCCAATAGCCCGAATTTTCTAGAATTTGTGGAGCAGCTGTTTGCTCGGCTTTGTGTCCAGGTTTTTTTTTTTTTGGGGATTTTTTTGGGGGTGCTATTTTGGGGTATGAGTCAGCCCTCAAAAGTCAGTCCAGTCAATGCACAAGATGCTGCTCACCCGATTCAAGAATACGGGTTGTGTTGGCTCTCAAAGGTGTAGCGGTTGGCTTTGGTTTTTGGGAACTGAATTGCAGTGTGAGGTGGGCTGGTGATGTCAGTTGAAGGCTTTGAGATGATTGGGAGTCTGGCCAATGTTTCTTGGCAGCCGCTGTCCCAAGGAGAATTGGAATTGGTTGTAGTCACAGTTGACACTTGGTTTCCAATTAGGACACTACTAGAGCCGATGCTATCTCCAATTGGGACTGAAGGGCGGTTGGCTTGGCTGGGTGTGTAGGTCGGTTGGCTGGGTTTTGGGACTGATTTGGGACACTTGGGTTGCTCCAAATTGGACCCCCTTGGAATTCGGTCAGACTTAGAAGTCCGAGCTGTTCCCACTTCGGCTCTTGGGGTGATCAGATTTGGAACCTAGAGTTTTGAGCAAAATTAGGAAACCTGGAATTTCTTGTAGAGCCGGTTGCCTTTTCCTTTCCTTCTCTTTTTTTTTTCTTTTTCGTTTCTTTCCTCTTTTTTTTGCGGCTCACCAAGTTACGTTTCAAGAACTCAGATTCAGTTCTAGGTATTTGAAGTTTCGAATCAAGTTCCAGATTTGCAAACAAGACTGAAAGTCCTTTCAAGTTTCAAGAATCCCGTGACTTTGTAATTCAAGAATTACCCAAAACAGATTTGGTGGACTCAAGACCTTCAAGACTTTGATCAAGAAGCCCAAGAACTTCCCAAATTAGGTTTGGTATCCAAGATTTGCAATGAACATCACAAATATTCAAGGGACAAATGCAAAACAGGTTCGGCAGCCACCAAGAAATAAATTCCAGCAATGACTCACGGAAGCAACAAGGTACGCAAACAGGCTTCTTTTCTTTCCTTTTTTTTTTGCTGGGTTGTTTACATGACTGAGAAACACAAGACTCCAACCAGAATTAGACCACGAAGTAGACAAAAGCTAGCAACAAGCAACGAAGGAAGATCTGGATAGGATACTACGCACGACAAACCCAACTCAAGATGCGGCAAGAATGGGAAGAACCCTAGCTGCCTTGACTATTTTTTTTTTTGTTCAACTTGGACACAACTAGCACACTGGTTTGACAATATAATTGCTGGACACAAACAATGGAAACAATAGCAATAAGACACGGACAGATTTGGTATAAGAAACAAACACGATAAGCAACAAGAAACTAGACACAAATAAAACTATGGAGATTCAAACCCTAAGGTGCATTTTTTTTTCCTCTTTCTTTTTTTTTAATTGGGTAGGGTTTGGTAGAAGAACAATGAGTAAAATAAGAAAAGAACAGGGATATTAACCTGGATCAAGAGCCGAAGCTCTGATACCAACTGATACGAATCTCGTTGGTGAGGAGATTCGCGACCCAAGATCGCTTGTTGGATTTGACGTCGGATGCAAGAAACGGTGGCAGCGGAAACCCTACGACCCCTCTAATCCCCGTAACTACGAACTTGTTGATATTATCTCAACCCGTAATCAAACGAATTAGCGAACCTCAGGCAAGTGTAGAAGGCGCCACAATTCAAGTGCGATTCTTGAATTGATAAGCCGAACAAGAACACTAGAGTATAACTCTAAGTTGTTCAAGGTTTGCTCGAAAGCTATGGAGAAAACTCTCTCAATATTTTTATCATAAAAGTGTCCCCCTTATTAATGACAATTGATGCCTATTTATAGGCTTACAAGACTCAACTCCTAACCTAATTAGAATAAGGAAACTAACAAGGCTTTGCAAACAACTTGGAAACCCACGGCCCTTATCTCTTGAGGCTGCCGAATACTTAAGCTAAAGACTAGCTAATGGATCTACTAACTAATCACGGATAACATGAATAACAAACTAATGATCAAATTAATCCTATGCTCAACATGAGCTAATCACACTACTCATGAACAAGTCATAAAGTCAGCTACTTAACCAACTAATGACTTGAGCAATTAAAGATGCAAAGTAGTAAACTAATAGACTTAAACTTGGTTCTCTCAAGGAATTTGAACATTGGATTTGCAACATGAATTCCTTGTTTTTGACTCTATTCATTGGCCCCCAATGAATGTTTGTTGGGTCTAGAAATAGAGCATGAACACCTCCTATGATTCGTATCAAATTGAACTTGAAGTGTCTAGGGTATTCGAGTCTTCTTTCGTAGAGGTATATAATCTAGAATTTGGTCGAAACTCGTACCTTGGAAAAATGAAAGTAGCGACCAATAGAAATACTGTGACGACCCGAAAATTTTCTTATTTTTATCTTATTTTACTGGCTTATTTAATTATTTATTCACCCGTTTTCTCCGAATAAATTATTTCAACCATTTTAAGTCCATTTGTATGGAACAATGTCTCCTTTATGTTTTTAAAACATTTTGTTAGCAAAATTTATTTTTCGGAGGTTCGTTTAGTAAGGAATAACGAGTACATATTTTTCGAGGCAAAATTTGAATCGAGAGTGCAATAATCTTGGAGAATTAAGAATGATCAATAGTAGACTAAAAAAATTTAATTGAGAGATTAGATGTGAGTGAGTTAAAATTAAACTTATACCGTACGCACATTGAAAGTTTCCCAAAAATCGCGCTGGTACAAACCAATTGGGGATTTGAGAAATTAAAACTAGACTCGTGTGAGGACTCATATTTTTATTCTTAAAATAGTCATTTTATAATTATTTACCCTAGTATTAGTTAATTACATTATCGTTACAAGAATTCCTTTTAGGTTTCGTTTTATCGCGCGCGACTTGGAAGTTCGCGTATATCGAGCTAGAGCGGTTAATTGGAGATTTAAGAAATTTATTCTAGACTACTAAGAGTGATTAATTATAATGTTAAAGGAAGTACATTAGAGGTTTAGTGCACACGTGAAACAAACTCGAGAGAAAACGGACACAAAACGCGTGCGTGCACGCACTATTAAGAGTTGACTTTTGAAGGAATTCTAACCACAAATTCTTAAACTTCTTCAAGAAGCCTCATTCATCAGCCTTTCTCTCTCTCTTCATCCTCAAGGGCTGGTCGAACCTCCAAGCAAAGGAAGAAGAGCAAAGTTCATCCCATTTCACTTCCATTTTTGCAACCTTTTCACTTCAAAATCCTTCACACAATACCTAAAGAACTTGGAGAGCAACTCAATCTTAGTGGAGGACATCTTTCTCACAGTTTTTCTTGGGTCTTGGAGGCACAATATTTCTAATTTCACTCAAAGGAGTAGGAGGTAATCATCCAACCATCTAACCTTGGCTTTAGTGGGTTGATCTTTGCTAGGAAGCTTGTAGCTTCATTATTATCGTTGTTGTTTGGATTTAAATGGTCGGAGTGGGCTCTATGAAATCCCACATTGATGGTATAGGACTGATATGATGATGATGAGTGTTGTTTGTGTTAGTTATGTGATAAACAAGATGAGATTTGTTGGAAAAGTGAAAGGAAAATCGAAGGAAATTGCATAAGAAGCTTGGCCGAAATCTGCCCTATTTTTCTCAAAGCTTTGGTTCAAATTTTTGATGCTCAAATGACCTTAAAACTGATGTAGATATGTTATATAGTGTGTGTAGAAAGTTTCTACCAAAAATTAGTTGAATTGATTGGATAAAAATTGAATTTTGGCAAGAACAAATCTAGAAATTCGTGTAACAGTGGTTCTCTGGCAGTGTTTTTGGAACGAACACAACTCTTTGCTCAGACGTTGAAATTGAGTTCCGTTAGTGGCATTCAAAACTAGACGTTTGTAGTTTTCTAACGTGCATATGCACCTTCTAATTCGAACTGATTCATCTGTAGTGATTGATCAAATTCGGCTGCCCTGTTCTGTTAGCCCAACCGAGAGGAAGTTAGAAGCTGCAATTTTTAGCTCTAATTTCTCTCATTTGTGAACTGAATTTCAAAATGATTTCTTCTGATGAAATATATTCCTGTGAATCTAGTTTCCGAATCCACTAACCACGCTCAATTTCGAGTTGTATTGAGTGAGATATAGCCCAATTCCCAAACTGTACCAAAGCTGGAAAACCCTAATTTTTCTAGCCGAATGGCCTAGTTTGACTTGGAACATGTTGTTTCAAAAATTTTGGTGTCAAACACCTACCAAATGTATATTAGATGTTTCCTGGACCTTAGTGTCACCAATGAACCAAAATGGAGTTGATTTCATTGGCCAAAATGTTTGAAAAGGAAAAAGGAAACAAGAAGACAGATTTGTCTTCGAAATTTCTTGAATTTTGGTAGTTTTGTTAACTACCTTCCCATATGAGTTTTTATGTAAAATTTGATAGAGTAGTAGCTCTCATATGGAAGTTGAATTGTAGCAATTTTGGTGTCATTCTAAGACTATTTTGATATACAAATTATAGGCCAAAGTTGTTCTTCAAAATCTGGAAAATTTACCAACAGTCTTCATTTTTGGGCCAATTTTGGCACTCAAAACTCTGAATTTAGTTCCATTTGTTGTCTTTGAAACTTTGTCTAGAACTCTTATTGTAGTATGAATTTTAGAGGCTAGTTCACTTCTTGTGAATTTTGCCGAATTTCCAAAATTTGCCAAAAAATAAGACTAAAACTGTCTTGTGTGCTTATAGCAGGCACTTTGGGCTGAAATTTGAATGTCTTCCATTTAGAATCCTGGAAAGGTGTCTTCTAGGAATTTTTAGTATTTTGAACCAAGATTCCAACGGTATAAAGTTTCTAATTTTGGACCTATTGAGGGCGAGTTATGATTTTTCAAAGTTGACACTTAAAACTGAATTTTTCCAACTTGTTTGGAAAATGAGTTTTGGAGACTCTTCCCTATCCTTTGATATTGATTGACCGTTTTAAACTTGATTTCATAAAGGAAATTAGTTTTTTCTTGTGTTATTAAACATCACTTTTGAATCTGGAATTTTGAGCAAGTAAGGCTCTATTTCATGACATTTTCTTAGATTGTACAAGTGTACCATTCTCCTTGTTAATAAGGGATTTATAAGTAATAGTGTGTTATAGCCAATTGTTATTTGTTCAGGCGCTCAAGGGGACCTTCAAGAGGAACTCGAAGTGGACGCCTAAACACTTGTTTAAGCACTTACTCCCTTACTTTAATTGGTAAGTGTCAAGTGCATGTTGTGACAGCCCCACCTTCCCCTAAGGCGAACCAAAGGGGTTAGCGGACTGCCTGCCCAGCTCTCGCCAGGACTAACGGTTCCGTTTACGTCGATCTATTACGTTCCGGAACTTACCATAGCGCGCAAACAAGTCAAAATCACAAACAATAAAAAACGAAAATCGAAGCCGAAATTTATCCAAACCACGGCCAAGCATATATATACATTGGAAATCAACATTTACAAGCCAAACGGCAAACCAAGATATTCGTCTAGTTCATACATGTACCAAAAGCCAGTTACACACCAAACATTGGTGGAAACAAAACACTTAGGTTTTTTTCCCACAAGGAGCTATTCAAAAAATACATGTACAAGAGCTCAACTTGTCATCCAACTATCACAATCTTTTCCAAAAGTTTCATTTTCCTGTAAGGAAAACAAATGACACGGAATGAGCTAAAGCCCAGTGAGCAACTATCACAATAGCAGTTAAGATCACATAAGCATAACTATTCAATTCAAGTATGCAATTCCGAAATAAAGCAAATCAGTGAAAGGATACGGTCGGCTCTCAAGAGCCCATTTCCACGCTTGCAATCTTGATCCAACCTCATTGACCCTCCGTCAATTTTAAAAGAATAACCAACCGTAGACAACTCTTTACTCCCATTCCTTCCACCCAACATTCCCCAACCGGGCCCGCACTCCATTCAGTCATTTTGGTAATACTCGAGTTTACCGGAACCGAGAGTCTCATTACTACAAGGTTCCTCAGTACAGTCCCCGTGGCATGACAATTTTCACGACCAAGCCCTCGCCGGCTCGATCCAATTGACTACCAAACGGGGTTGAGCTCAGTAATACAGTAAGGTCGTTGGACAATCGTCCAAACGACACCAATTCAGTTTCCATGAAATGGAATTCACCAACCAATATATCAAGTTCAGTAATGCAGTAAAACGGTAGCCAATCAGTGATACTATCAAAAGGGGTGAGGGCGGTCAAGTACACCCTCACCTTAATCAATTCCAATATCCAAGTAAGCCTTCAAGGCATCACATATACATTTAGCAAAGCCACATAGTAACAATTAAGTGAGTAGTATACTCACCAAGCAAGAAAGTGGTGTTTCATACACCGTGGTCACTAAGACGTCGTGAGCTACCGTCACGTCCTAAAACATGTAACACATACAATGAGACTCGATAACGAGTCATAAAACAACGCCAATCACAACCCAATAGAGTTTCATATACATAACTAAGCATGATAGCAAACCAGAAATTAGAAGTAGCATTAGTCTTGGCCCCAAATAGAAAAACTGTTTTGCCCTTATTATGCGGTAATGGCGTCAAATTCACTACGGTTATCGGATGGGGGTGTAAGACCCACCATTTTGAAGCTATGAAACAGGGATACAACAATGTAGAAGGCCTCTCAGTCCAAATCCTAGCACAACTAGGTCAAAAATGCAGAAAACCCAGCCAGAACCGCAATTGCAGGTTCCCAAATCACACAAAACTGTAATACGTCTATCTCAGCCTACACAGGTCCAATTGCATTTATTCCAAAGGCACATGAAAGATAAGACATCAAGCTACATTTCATAAGAAGACACCAACAACAGAATCCAAACCAATTCCAGTCAAAACAGACAATTCCTATCGCAGTTCGGACATTCTGTTCACCAAAAATAGCAACAGTAAAAACGGTATAACTCACTCTATACTACTCCAAATGCCCTGAAATTTTGTAGGCACTTCATACTCATCAATAGCTACAACTTTCATATTTTGAGCAAAGTCCAATTCGGCCTCTATCTATGACCTAAAATTTCGGACAGATTAGGGGTTCATGAACCCTAACTTTTCACATTTCATTCCAAATCCAAAATTGGTTGCATTTAACCACAATTCACACCTACTAGAGCCAAAGCCCCTTATTACCAACCATCATACTAGTCCAAAACATCAAAATCATATGAAACCAGAAAATTCATCATAAAATGGAAAACTTCACCAAAACTCTTCAAATCAAGAAATAAATCACATTTTCCAACACTCAAGCCACTTCTAAGCATAATATAACCATCATTAGGTGTAGTAGGGGGGTTCAAGCATCACTTACCAAGTAGCAAGAGAGAGAGAGATGTTGGCCACCTTAGAGCTTCAAACAAACTTCACTAATACACTTACTATCACTAGAAGAAAGGTTTTATGGAGTAGAATCTAATCTAGGCTTTTGTTTGTAGAAGATTGAAGCATATGGAAGCTTGAAAGTTGAAGAATTTCCTTCCTTCTTTGCTCAAGGAGAACCGGCCACAAGGAGAGAAAAATGGTGAGTTTTGTGCAATTTTTGATATTTAATCCTTTGGTCAAAAAAAGTCAAGAAAGTGAATAGTGTTTCTTAAAGTCCAACTAATGAGAAGATGACACTTGTCACCTCATTAAATGCATTCTTATCTTTCTTATTCCCTCTCACATCAATCACTTCACACATTCTACTTATCTCTTGACACCCGATAACTTAACCTTATTGGCCGAATTTTTCCGAACTATTCGCACTAGTGGGTCCCACGTCCACTATTTACTCTTAATTTTCTAAAAACTCTCCAATACTAGAAAAATCATCTTAAAACTATAATTACGCATAAAATCTACCAGAAAATATTTCTAAACCCGAAAATGCAAAAATATAAGCAATTAAGGGGTAATAAACCCTAGGAAAAAATAATTAGGGTTTTACGGGTTCTCACACTCTCTCCCCCTTAAAAGAATTTCGTCCTCGAAATTTCTCACCTTAATTCCCGAAAAGGTTTGGGTATTTCTTTCGCATTTCATCTTCCATTTCCCAAGTAGCTTCCTCAACTCCGTGGTTTCTCCACAACACCTTTACTAATGGAATCTTCTTGTTGCGAAGCTCTTTGACCTTCCGATCAAGTACCTGGACCGGTTTCTCTTCATAGGCCAGTGATTCATCTACTTCGATCTCCTCCGGTTGCAATACATGGGATGGGTCAGGATGGTACTTCTTTAGCATCGAGACGTGGAATACATCATGGATTCGAGAAAGACTGGACGGTAGTTCCAATCGATACGCAACCGCTCCAACCCTCTGAAGGATCTTGTAGGGTCCGACGTACCGCGGTTGAAGCTTCTTTCCTTTCCTCGCTGTAAGACTTCGTAAAGGTGTGATTTTGAGAAATACATGGTCTCCAACTTCAAACTCCAAATCTTTTCTTCGATTATCTGCGTAGCTCTTTTGTCGACTTTGGGCTGTTTGAAGTCGTTGCCGAATCAACTTGACCTTTTCCTGAGCCTCTTCCATCCATGGAATGGTTGCCGGGTCCAGTGCTTTCTTTTCACCTACTTCATCCCAGTAAATCGGTGAGCGGCACTTGTGTCCGTAAAGAGCCTCGTACGGAGCCATTTGAATCGACGAATGGAAGCTATTGTTGTACGCAAACTCTACCAAGGTCATGTGCTGACCCCAGTTACCTCCAAAGTCCAAAATGCACGTTCGTAACATTTCCTCGAGAGTTTGAATCGTCCGCTCTGACTGTCCATCCGTCTGAGGGTGATAGGTCGTGCTCAAATTGAGTTTAGTCCCCAAGGTTTCTTGAAACTTCTGCCAAAACCGAGATACAAACCGTGGATCCCGATCGGAGACAATGCTTACAGGAACACCGTGTAGTCTTACTATCTCGTCCATGTACAGTCGGGTCAACTTGTCCATTGAATACTTCATGTTCACCGGCAAGAAATGGGCCGATTTGGTTAACCGATCAACGATCACCCAAACGGCATCGTGTCCTCTTTGCGTCCTCGGTAAACCTGAAACAAAGTCCATCGTGATGTTTTCCCACTTCCATTCGGGTATCTCTAAGGGTTGTAACAGTTCCGATGGTTTCTGATGTTCCGCTTTCACTTGTTGACAAATGAGACATTTTTGTACGTATTGAGCAATTTTCCTCTTCATGTTGTCCCACCAATAGGTTCCTTTTAGGTCTTGATACATTTTGCTGCTGTCCGGATGGATTGTATACTTGGACCGATGAGCTTCCTCCAAAATCTCCGTTTTCATCGACTCTTCTTTTGGTACCACTATTCTGTTTCGATATTTCAAAATACCCTCAGAACTCAAATTAAAGTCCGTAGTTTCTCCCTTATCCACTTTCTCTTTCCATTTCTGTACCATCAAATCTTCTTTTTGTGCCTCTTTAATACGTTCCAGTAGAGTGGAGGTAACCCTAACATTGCCAAATATCACCTTATGGCTCCCTAGACAGGGTTTCCACTCGCACACGGATTCTAGCAAACCCCACTCCTTAATCATTAGCCCTGCTACTTGCACCTTACGACTCAAGGCATCTGCTACCACATTTGCCTTTCCCGGATGGTAATTGATCGTACAGTCGTAATCTTCCAGAAATTCCATCCACCTTCGTTGCCTCATGTTTAGTTCCTTCTGGGAAAAGAGGTATCTAAGACTTTTGTGATCCGAATACACTTCGAAAGTCACCCCATATAGGTAATGCCTCCACTTTTTCAGTGCAAAGACAACTGCGGCTAATTCCAGATCGTGAGTCGGGTAGTTCTGCTCGTGAAGCTTCAATTTTCTAGAGGCGAAAGCAATCACATTCCGGTTCTGCATCAAAACACACCCCAGGCCTTCTCGCGACGCATCTGCGTACACCGCGAACCCATCCACGCCGTTTGGCAAGACCAGTACCGGAGCCATGGTCAATCTTTTCTTTAATTCCTGAAAACTTGTTTCGCATCGGCCGTTCCAGATAAACTGGCCATGCTTCTTTGTCAAGTCAGTTAAAGGTCCTGCCAGTTTGGAAAAATCCTTAATAAACCGTCGGTAGTACCCAGCTAGCCCTAAAAAGCTACGAATTTCCGTGGGGGTTTCTGGCCTCTTCCAATTTGTCACGGCCTCAACCTTCGCCGGGTCCACCGAAATACCTTCGTGGGAGATCACATGACCCAAAAATGCTACTTTCTCCAACCAGAACTCGCATTTACTAAACTTGGCGTACAGCTGATGTTCCCTCAATGTCTGCAATACCACTCTCAAATGCTCCTCATGCTCCTCACGTGTCTTAGAGTAGACCAAAATGTCATCAATGAACACAACGACAAATCGGTCTAGATAGGGTTTGAAAACCCTATGCATTAGGTCCATGAAGGCGGCGGGAGCATTGGTTAGTCCAAAGGGCATAACGGCGAACTCGTAATGCCCGTATCTTGAATTGAAAGCAGTTTTCGGAATGTCCTCCTTCCTAATCAACAACTGATAGTATCCCTGCCGGAGGTCCAACTTGGAGAAGACCACTGCTCCTTGCAGCTGGTCAAACAACTCGTCGATGTGAGGCAGTGGTGTGACAGCCCCACTTCTCCCAAGGGCGAACCCAAGGGTATCGGCGGGCCGCCTGCCTAGCTCGCGCCAGGACTCAAAACTTAAAACAATCAAAGCCAGAAAATTCAAAAGAGTACTATATACAACCCCAAAAGAGTTATAATTACATTCTCCAAAAGTATCGAGTCAGACCACCAAAACAAAAATAAACATCCTAACTGTTCAACTATTACAAGCCAATCTAACTATACTAGTATACGAGCCAAAAGTCCCCGCGTCGGCCCCTGCTAAGGAAAACAAAAGGAATGGGGTAAGCTATATGCTTAGTAAGTAAACAGGGGCGAAAGCGTAAATTCATGTAGCAACAATTACACAATAAGAGTAAAGCAAAAGCAGAAAAGAACAACATCATATAATAAGGATACGGGTGGCTCCAAAGCCAATTCATGTGCCATGCATGATCTCCTGCCGACACTCCGTCGACCGCAAATAATAGTCCGTAGAACTTCACTTGTACACCCACCGACACCTTATCACCCTCACTGGCCAGTCACCTCACAAACTTGCCCGGGCGAACGAAATCACAAACTTGAGCTTGAGTCACAAGCTCGGGTCACAAACTTGGTCACCTTCTCGGTGAACCGGATTCACAAAATTGGTTCATAACATGAACCTACAAACTTGGTGACCTCATACTAAGTTGGACTGCCTTCGACCAAGCCCTAACCGGCTCGAATAGTCCAACCAGGTCAAGAGTTCGCCCCAAACTCACAAACTTCACAAAATTATTCAAAATCACAAACTTTGCAAACTTCACAAACTTTATTCGAAAGTCGCCCCGAGCCACAAGCTCAAGGGTTTTGGTTCCAAAAGGTTCATATACATATGCCAAGTACAATTATACATTCAAATTAGGGTTTAGGTCGAGTGCGATAAAGTACACCCTCGCCTAAGTGCCCTTTTCACATATCTCAAACACATAGCAAAGAAAACACACCAAACTGGCCTGAATACTTACCCAAAATACAAAAGTAGTACTAAAGCAAAATCGCTTCGCGCGTGTTCGCTAGTAGTGGGCCCCACCGGCTCCGCCTAGCTCACCACTGTCTGAAATAGAAGATTGTGTCATAATATATCACAAACGGCCACTAACGTACTTAAAACAAGCAAAACGGCAAAATTGGCACGCGCCAGTGCGGAAACGGCAAACGGGACGGCCAGATCTGCCATCTCAAACCGTTTCGGATCAAGGTGGGTGAGACACCGTTTCGAAGCTAAAAGGAAGAGCTACAACTTTAATTTAGGTATCTCAACCCAGATCTCAATAGGTATAGGTCAAAAATGCACGAAACAGTGCCAGCTGTTTCATTGCGGTTTACCAAACAGGCCCTGTTTGCAAGGCCGTAACTCACGGCTCAGAAATCGAAATCAAGAAATTACAGAGGCGTTAGAAAGCTGAAACATAAGGCTAAAACTTTGATGTTTTGGCCAAGATCTGAATCCACTCAGAATAGAACGAAAATCGAGTGCCAAAATACCCGTCAGAACTGTCCAGATACAAGGCAGTTCTGACGATCTATATTGTTTGGGTCATAACAGAAGCTACGGAACTCGGATTCCGACGTACTTTATACCGTTTCGAAGCTGAGACCAAGATCTAAATTTCTTATGAAGGAGTCGACACCCAGATCGAATGGGATCAATACGCAAAAACCCACGGTCAGAAACTGAAATTCAAAACGTACACAAACGAACGTCTAAAACAGGCCTGATGGTTTTGTCCATAACTCAGGATACACTAATCCGTTTGACCTGAAATTTTACAAGTAGATTCAGGACCTAAGAGGCTACAATGTTGAAGAAGGCCACTCAATCCAGTTTCGAGTGTAACTAGGTCAAAAATGCAAGATACTACACCAGCATCGCAAAAACAGATTCACAAAATGTATTCTAGCACAAACATCATAAAACAGGCTACCTAAGTCCAAATTCCGAGATTCCAAAGCCATATGAAAGCTAGGATTTAAGGTTACATTTCATCAGAAGACCATAACAACCAATTCAGAAGCAATCCCAACCAAAACAACCAATTACAATCGCAGTTCTTACATTCGGCCAAAACCAGAACAGCAAGGGTAAATTCGACTTTTCTCACTCTACGCTACTCCGATTGACCTGAAATTTTACAGGAACCTATAAAATGTCATTACCTAAAACTTTAATGTTTTAAGCCAAGGCCAATTCGGCCTCTATCTATGACCAAAATTTTCGGACAGAATGAAGAACCAAGAACCCTAATTTTTCCAGATTTCTTCCAAACAGAAATTACTTGAAATCTTCCACTTTTTCCACCCTCTAGAATCATTATATACCATTTCCAATCATCATAAACAACCACACCATCATAATCCAATTAAACCAGAAAAATCATCATAAAATAGAAAACTTCACCAAATCACTCCAAACCAAGATAAAAACCAGAAATTTCAGCACTTGAATCACCAATAAGCATAACATAAGCATCATTAGGTGTAGTAGGGTGGTTCAAGCCTCACTTACCAAGAAACAAGAGAGAGGAAGATGTTGGTCACCTTAGCTCTTCCAAAAAGCTTCACTAAACAACTTACTAACACTAATAGGAGAGGTTTTATGGAGTAAGTTCAAGATTAAACGGTTAAGTTGTTGATTTGGGCAAGATTAGAGCAAGGAATTGAGAGAGGTTTTTCTTCTTTTGCTTGGAGAGAGAGTCGGCCAAGAGGGAGAAAAGAATGAGGAATTTTTGGTTATTTTTGGTGATTTATTTGGTCAAAATAGAAAAAGGTGAATAGTGGTCTTATGGTAAGATTAAATCTTATGGTGACACTTGTCACCTTTTATTAAATATCTACCTAACTTTTCTCTCTCATATCAATCCAAATTGCAACCTCTACTTATCTCTTAACACCCGGTAAATTTTACACAGTATCCGGAATTTAACCTAATTGGCCGAATTTTTCCGAACTTTTCGCACTAGTGGGTCCCACGTCCGATATACGTTCTAAATTTCTCAAAAACTAACTAATACTAAAAAAAACATCTAAAAACTCTATTTACTCAATAAAATTATCTGGGGAATTTTCTAATAAAGAAAATGTAGAAAAAACGGGTTTTCAATATTAACCGGAACTTAGGGTTTAAATCTTAATCCCTACTTAGGGTTTTCGAAATACTCCCAAAACCAAACGTTACCGCCCAATTAATGAATATATCAATGTAGAACGAGCTGGGGCCTCACAAGTGGATACTTATTCTTGATGGTCACGTTGTTCAGCCCCCGGTAATCAATGCACATCCTCAAGGTTCCGTCCTTTTTCTTCACAAATAGGACCGGAGCTCCCCAAGGAGATCCACTCTCGTGAATGAATCCCCGCTCCAAGAGATCTTGTAATTGCAACTTAAGCTCCTTAAGTTCTGCAGGCGCCATTCGGTAAGGGGTTTTCGAGATAGGTGCAGTTCCAGGGAAAAGATCTATTCGGAATTCTATCTCTCTTTCCGGAGGTAAAGCTACTAACTCATCAGGAAATACATCCGGAAATTCTCTCACTATGGCCACATCTTCCACGTTTAACTTATCCGTAGGGGTATTAATTAAAAAGGCCAAAAATCCTTGCGCCCCTCTACTTATCAGTTTCCTAGCTCGAATGCCAGAAATGAGAGCAGATGAGGCTAACCTACCCCTTATATCCAACCTTAAGGTTGCCTCGCCAGGAATGCGAAATTCTACTATTTTCGTTTTACAATCCAGTTGGGCGTTATATTTGGCTAACCAGTCCATACCCAGAATCACATCGTACCCCTTAATAGACAAGCTAATCAGGTCTCCTAAAAATCTCCTCTCTCCTACCCATACCTCGCAATCCTTATAAACCATACTAGTCACCAACCGTTGATTCCCCGTAGGTGTATTAACTTCTAAGTCATATGGTAAGCTAGCAGGTTTTATATCGATGCCACACATGAAATCAGGGTTAACAAACGAATGAGTGGCACCAGGATCAATTAAAACTTTGGCAAAGCGGTGGAAAATAGGGATCGTACCTTCCACCACCTCAGAAGACTCTGGGACCTGATGGGGCTCTAAGGAATACACCCTAGCTGGAACCTTCGGTTTGGACCCATCTCCCTTGGCTGGTCCAGTATTGGTCCTCGGCAGTGGTTAGCTCCCCTTTCCGTCTTGTTTCAGAACCGGACAAGTAGCTAGTTGATGGTCCGCACTTCCACACCGCAGACATTTACCCTGTTTCCTCCAGCAATTATCCTCGGTGTGGTTTGCTTTTCCACAGTGCCCACAGGGACCGCGAGGTGCCGAAGCTGAGCCACTCTGAGCATTTCCCCTTTGTCCACACCCAGCTTGACTACCCCTGAATGGAGTCCCTCTGCCCGAGCCGGAGTGTCGGCCACCACCCGATCCTCGTCCAAACTTAGAAGGAGTGCTCTTCTCACCTTGTCCAGACGTACTCCCAGGAAAACCCCGCTTCTTAGCCTGGAAGTTTCGGACCTGCAGCCGTGCACTCTCAACTCGCTGGGCTTTTTCCATTGCCTCGCTAAACGTGGTAATTTGAGCCGCCGCGAGGTCTTTCTGGATCTCAACGTTCAAACCCTGAATGAAGCGCCTAACCCGTCGTTGCTCAGTTATGATTAATTCCGGCGCAAACTTGGACAGGCGGGTAAACTGACTCTCGTACTCCGCCACAGTCTGAGCCCCTTGCCGGAGCCGGATAAACTCGTCCTCCTTCCTCTCCTGGACTAGGGGAGGGAAAAACTTTACATTAAATTCTCGGATGAAGTTCACCCACGTCCTAGGCGTCTGCTCCCGTTCCCATTTCTGTCTAATTACGTTCCACCAGGAACGGGCAGCCCCTTCAAGTTGAAACACGGCAAAAGTCACCTGCCGTTCGTCTGGGTAGTGTAAAGCGGCAAATATATCAACCATTTTCTCAAGCCATTTCTCAGCAACATCTGGATCGGGTCCCCCAACAAATTTCGGCGGAGCGAACTTTTGGAAACGTTCGAGAGCTCTATCCTCGCTCTCGACATGATGGCCAGGGTTTCCGGGGTTTCCAGGGTTAGGGTTTGGGTTCTGGCCCAGCTGTTGTACTACTTGTGCTAGTAAATTGGTCATTTGCTGCATAGCAGCGCTATCTGAACATTAGGGTCGGCTTGGGGTTCAGGCTCAGGTCCAGTCGAGGTCTCCCCCGCACCCCTAACCGGTGTGGGTTGTCTAGCACCGCGCCCACGACCCCTACCACTTCGTGTACCTTCCATAAGGTTACTTGGTCTAGGCAAGTATACTAAACCAAAAGTAGCAACAAAACATATAAGTAACACGCAAAGCTTTGACATTAACACACATTTATACATTGCAAACATGAGCACAACATAGATATACAAGCCAAACACATATATACAATCAGTCAGTCGAGTACGGCCAAGGCACGCACGTACATAAACGATCCACCTGAGGATAGGCCTATCAAAAGAGATTTACACATAGCTAACTCTACATCCAAAACGGGTAGCTAAGGCTCTATCCCTATCCCTCTATACATACAAAAACCACCACTATCCAAAAGATGCCTAAAAGTCAAGGCCTAGTCAGTCGCCGGGGTCTGGGACCCAGGCGATGGGGTAGACTCCTCCCCAGGGTCGGCCTCCGCACACGACGCCTCATCGCTACACTCTTCCAAGCCATCGTCACACAAATTAAGGATCGCCTCAGCGCGACCCCTGACCTTGCGAGCTCGCTTAAGCTCGCGCTCTCGTGCCTCCCTCAACTGCGCGCAAAAGTCATCAACTCGATCCTCGGCCTCAAGTACGTCGTACTCTAGCTCTTTAATTCGCGCAGCTTGCTTCTCATTCGTCGCCCTATCCTGGATCGCATCGACCTCAAGTCGAGCATTCTCTCTAGCCAACATTTTACGCTCTTTATCCAGCGCAAACACGAGGGTGTTCGGGTAAGCATATTTCTCCTTACACGGGCACCGTCGAAGACGGTTAGACGGGCTCCAACGAATGACGGCCCCTCCCGGCCGTATCTGATAGGGAATCACAGGGAGTACTTTGCGAGGTCTCGTTCCCGAAGGACTAGCACTAGAATCACCCTGTCCGGCCATCCTACATCACAAGAGCAATTAACCATAAATAGAAGCTTAAAGGCCATAAACAAGAAATCCTCAATCAAACAGTCCTATAACACCCAGGCTAATTCAAACCTAGGCTCTGATACCACCTGTGACAGCCCCACCTTCCCCTAAGGCGAACCAAAGGGGTTAGCGGACTGCCTGCCCAGCTCTCGCCAGGACTAACGGTTCAGTTTACGTCGATCTATTACGTTCCGGAACTTACCATAGCGCGCAAACAAGTCAAAATCACAAACAATAAAAAAAAATGAAAATCGAAGCCGAAATTTATCCAAACCACGGCCAAGCATATATATACATTGGAAATCAACATTTACAAGCCAAACGGCAAACCAAGATATTCGTCTAGTTCATACATGTACCAAAAGCCAGTTACACACCAAACATTGGTGGAAACAAAACACTTAGGGTTTTTTTCCCACAAGGAGCTATTCAAAAATACATGTACAAGAGCTCAACTTGTCATCCAACTATCACAATCTTTTCCAAAAGTTTCATTTTCCTGTAAGGAAAACAAATGACACGGAATGAGCTAAAGCCCAGTGAGCAACTATCACAATAGCAGTTAAGATCACATAAGCATAACTATTCAATTCAAGTATGCAATTCCGAAATAAAGCAAATCAGTGAAAGGATACGGTCGGCTCTCAAGAGTCCATTTCCACGCTTGCAATCTTGATCCAACCTCATTGACCCTCCGTCAATTTTAAAAGAATAACCAACCGTAGACAACTCTTTACTCCCATTCCTTCCACCCAACATTCCCCAACCGGGCCCGCACTCCATTCAGTCATTTTGGTAATACTCGAGTTTACCGGAACCGAGAGTCTCATTACTACAAGGTTCCTCAGTACAGTCCCCGTGGCATGACAATTTTCACGACCAAGCCCTCGCCGGCTCGATCCAATTGACTACCAAACGGGGTTGAGCTCAGTAATACAGTAAGGTCGTTGGACAATCGTCCAAACGACACCAATTCAGTTTCCATGAAATGGAATTCACCAACCAATATATCAAGTTCAGTAATGCAGTAAAACGGTAGCCAATCAGTGATACTATCAAAAGGGGTGAGGGCGGTCAAGTACACCCTCACCTTAATCAATTCCAATATCCAAGTAAGCCTTCAAGGCATCACATATACATTTAGCAAAGCCACATAGTAACAATTAAGTGAGTAGTATACTCACCAAGCAAGAAAGTGGTGTTTCATACACCGTGGTCACTAAGACGTCGTGAGCTACCGTCACGTCCTAAAACATGTAACACATACAATGAGACTCGATAACGAGTCATAAAACAACGCCAATCACAACCCAATAGAGTTTCATATACATAACTAAGCATGATAGCAAACCAGAAATTAGAAGTAGCATTAGTCTTGGCCCCAAATAGAAAAACTGTTTTGCCCTTATTATGCGGTAATGGCGTCAAATTCACTACGGTTATCGGATGGGGGTGTAAGACCCACCATTTTGAAGCTATGAAACAGGGATACAACAATGTAGAAGGCCTCTCAGTCCAAATCCTAGCACAACTAGGTCAAAAATGCAGAAAACCCAGCCAGAACCGCAATTGCAGGTTCCCAAATCACACAAAACTGTAATACGTCTATCTCAGCCTACACAGGTCCAATTGCATTTATTCCAAAGGCACATGAAAGATAAGACATCAAGCTACATTTCATAAGAAGACACCAACAACAGAATCCAAACCAATTCCAGTCAAAACAGACAATTCCTATCGCAGTTCGGACATTCTGTTCACCAAAAATAGCAACAGTAAAAACGGTATAACTCACTCTATACTACTCCAAATGCCCTGAAATTTTGCAGGCACTTCATACTCATCAATAGCTACAACTTGTATATTTTGAGCAAAGTCCAATTCGGCCTCTATCTATGACCTAAAATTTCGGACAGATTAGGGGTTCATGAACCCTAACTTTTCACATTTCATTCCAAATCCAAAATTGGTTGCATTTAACCACAATTCACACCTACTAGAGCCAAAGCCCCTTATTACCAACCATCATACTAGTCCAAAACATCAAAATCATATGAAACCAGAAAATTCATCATAAAATGGAAAACTTCACCAAAACTCTTCAAATCAAGAAATAAATCACATTTTCCAACACTCAAGCCACTTCTTAGCATAATATAACCATCATTAGGTGTAGTAGGGGGGTTCAAGCATCACTTACCAAGTAGCAAGAGAGAGAGAGATGTTGGCCACCTTAGAGCTTCAAACAAACTTCACTAATACACTTACTATCACTAGAAGAAAGGTTTTTATGGAGTAGAATCTAATCTAGGCTTTTGTTTGTAGAAGATTGAAGCATATGGAAGCTTGAAAGTTGAAGAATTTCCTTCCTTCTTTGCTCAAGGAGAACCGGCCACAAGGAGAGAAAAATGGTGAGTTTTGTGCAATTTTTGATATTTAATCCTTTGGTCAAAAAAAGTCAAGAAAGTGAATAGTGTTTCTTAAAGTCCAACTAATGAGAAGATGACACTTGTCACCTCATTAAATGCATTCTTATCTTTCTTTTTCCCTCTCACATCAATCACTTCACACATTCTACTTATCTCTTGACACCCGATAAATTTTACACAGTATCCGAAACTTAACCTTATTGGCCGAATTTTTCGCACTATTCGCACTAGTGGGTCCCACGTCCACTATTTACTCTTAATTTTCTAAAAACTCTCCAATACTAGAAAAATCATCTTAAAACTATAAATACGCATAAAATCTACCAGAAAATATTTCTAAGCCCGAAAATGCAAAAATATAAGCAATTAAGGGGTAATAAACCCTAGGAAAATAATTAGGGTTTTACGGGTTCTCACACATGTTTTGTTGCAATTATGTGAAGTGCTTCTTATGAACTGAATGGTTTTCAAGAGTCGAGTGTGTATGTTATCGCACTCATTTTCTTTTAACTGATTGTACAACTGAACTGCTTATAACTGAATTGTCTGCATGTTATTGGAGTAAATCTCCTCAACTTATAACTGAACTGTCTGCATGTCGGTGAAGTGAATCTCCTTGACTTATAACTGAACTGTCTGCATGTAGGTGGAGTGAATCTCCTCGACTTATAACTTATAACTGGATTGTCTGCATGTCGTTGGAGTAAATCTTCTCGACTTATAACTGAACTATCTGCATGTCATTGGAGTGAATCTCCTTAACTTATAACTGAACTATGGGGACGCCCAAATCTCAATTGACCGACCTTGCGACTCGAGCCCGCAAGTGCTTGGTCGAGAAACTTGGTGAACCATGAGATAACTGTAAGCTTGATCTATTAAAAGATCTTGCTTGGCTTACTCGCGTAGTAGTGCCTTGTATAGAAGTTCGGGCCCGATGCAGTGTATGGTGGATAGAATTGACATTTAAGTGGAGTTCTACGGACTTAAATACCAACCCGATTGACGGAGTGGCATCTCGGGGAGATAATTGATCGAGGCTTGGCAAAGCTAGTGGAATTTAGCTCCTGAGAGCTTCCATATTCTTGAATTGTTTCTGTTTACTTTTCTCACTCGATTGTTAATTATTTGAATACTACTATTTTATTTGCTAAATGTGATTGCTACTTGGATTACGTGCCCGCATGTGTGTTTCTTGGCCTCACGAGCAATCGCTCACCCAGTAGATTTGTTTTCCTTAACAGGAACCGATATGGAGTGACACTCAAAGAAGCCATTTGGATGAACTTTTGATTAGGGATTTGAATGTATTTGATTAGACAATTTGGAAGTTGTGCATTTTGAGAAAGTGAATGTATTTTGAATCTTGTGGTGTAAGATTGAACATTTTGTATGGAAGTGATTTCTTTTTTTTACTCCGTATATTATTATTGGTGATTCTACCATAAGTTTGAACTGGAACCAGAATTGTCCCGAATCTTGGTAAGAGATAGGTAGGCATGCCGCCGATACCCTTGGATTCTCCCTTGGGAGAAGTGGGGGCATCACAGTTGGTATCAGAGCCTAGGTTTCAGATCTTTGTAGTGTATCTTAGACTAAAAGTTTAGGATACCGGACTGTGGGATTGGTAAAAAAATTAAGTGACCACTTGTAGGGATAAAAATCTGAGCTTAGGTTTAAAGATTTATTTGGGGAGATATTTTAGAAACTTTACTCTCAAGCATAGTGACTAGACAACTTAGTTGTACCTTAAGTAATGTTTGAGTGAGTTAGTAATTTTAAGTTTCTAGCCTGGAAATTGTGGTTATTTTGTAGGGATGGATAATGGAAATGGACATGCCGCTAATGGTACCGGTCATGCTAATGCCCACGTAGAGCCTCTTAGACCTATTTATTATCGAACCCATGGTGGAGGAGCTCGTGTGTGTTATTCTCCTGCTACTAGGTTTCCTCGATGTTCATGTAGGGTGACGTACGTGTACCCTAATAACTTAGTGTTGGTCCTCGACGACGAGCGTCGTTAGTTGGTTGATACTGACCGATCTTTACTTCAGAAGATTGAGGAGCTGAGCCATATGGTAAACGCTCAGGGTGAGAGGATAGCAGATTTAGAGAGGATTGTTGTGAATGAGGTGGCTAGGACTGAGGCCGCACGTGACGAGGTTCGGAGGGTTAGATGATACGAACCCACCTAGAAGGCCTAAACTCGTATCCCATTAGTTACGGATCTAGACGCTGAAATCAAGTTAAGGGCGGAATTCCTTGACTCCACTAGATGAATAGCTTGCGAACCTTGAATTTAATCGCAACCCACAAGAGTTTGAATAAGTGAACCTAGGAACAATGTAGAAGACGCCACAATCAAGTGTGATTCTTGATTGATAAGTCCAATGAATACTCAAGTAAATTCTCAAGTATTCAAAGAAGAATCTCTTAGAAAGAGAGTTGTTATCACACAAGTGAAAAAAGAGAGAATAAAATTCTGATCGTCCCCGTTCTCTTTGAGAAGAAAGGCTATTTATAGCCTTTACAAAGAAACCCTAAAGCTTAAGCTGGCTGAATTGAAGACTCTAAACTACCTTAAATAAATTAGGAAAATATAACAAAACCATTCGGCCATAATGGAACCAATGATTGGCCGAGTTAACAACAACCTTAAATAGAACTAAGCTTCTTTATTTTCGGCTTCAATCACTTGAACAAGTGTGCAAAGTTTAAGATCATCAGCTATGAGCCCTCGAGCTTCACTTGACCCTCCATCTTGCACTTGAACTTGACGACCTAGGGCTTCCATAGCCTCTTGAAGTTTCTTAGCCCGACTCTTTGTAATTGGACCTCGCGGAACCACTAGCTCTTTACTTGACATTGGTCGTTCCCTACTCGAGCTGCTATCATTCCCTTCCTCTTGAAGGCGATTTGTCCCCAAATCATACTCATCTCCTGCAAGATAAGTTGCAAGTCAGACACATTAAAAGTGGCATGTACCCCGTACTCACCTGGCAAGTCCAACTTGTACGCATTGTCATTAATGCGCTCCACAACTTGGAAAGGCCCATCTCCCCTAGGCATGAGTTTGTTGCGCCTATGCATGGGAAATCTTTCCTTGCGCAAATGCAGTCATACCCAATCACCTGGTTGAAATACAACCTTTTGACGACCTTTATTAGCTCCTTGAACATATTGTAGGATTGATACGAAATATGGGCCGCTTATGGGCCATGTTTTGGGCTGCAAGAGATTGAATCTTTTAGTAATAGTTAGTAGTTTATTTTCTAGATTTCTATTTTATTTGCTAGGAATAAATTCGGTCCAAGACCTCATGTTGAGTTGGATCCGATTTATAGAGTCTAGGCTCACTATAACTTAAGTTGGTTAATTAGCTTTTATTGGGTTATGTTGGGCCAGCTTAAAGCTTTCATTGGATCGATTATAAGCTGACCATTAGATAGTGGATTTGAGTAGTGGAATCGGGCCAAAGGCCTAGCCTAGCCGAGTTAGGGTTTTCAAGTCACTTTAGGTTTTCAAGTTGTAAGGCTATATATAGCCTAGGTTTTCATTCATTAAAGAACAATTCAGATTTTATAAAATATTCGTGAGTTTATTCACTCTCTCTTGTCTCAAGAGAATTTCCTTTGAATACTTGAGAATCAATCTCAAGCTGTTCATTGAACTTATCAATCAAGTAGTCTCCTTGATTGTGGCGTTCTTCTATCTTTACTTTTGGTTCACTAAATTTGCTAGTCTTGGGTTAAGGAATCTCCTTAGTTCGTGGCTCGTGATTCTAGAAGGGTCAAAGTTCCGCAAATCATCCCAACTTGGTGTTCGTCTAGATCCGTCGCACATCAGTTGGTATCCAGAGCTAGTCGACGACATCAAGTATATCCCGTTGAGTTTGTTCGTAAGCTTTCTAGTAAATTTTATCTTGCAAAAACTGGTTGAGTCTCTCTTTGTGTCAAGTCCGATTATTTTTACAAAAAAAAAAAATTCTGTCCGCCTTTGTTTGTTCTTGTTGCGTAGCTCTTTGTTTTCTTTTGCTTCGCGTCCACTTCGTGCATTACTTGTTGTGTGATTCTGTCTTGAAGCCTGCCTTCAAGTGTAACCGAGTTGTGTGCCTTGCATATTCTGTTTGGATAAAAAAAAAAAAAATTGCGACGGCTAGGGTTTTCACTTGCAACTAGGGTTTCCTTGGGCGCAAGTTTCTTGCCAAATCTGTCCAAACTTTAGTTTATTCCACCAAGTTGTTTTAATTAATTTCCTAAACTGATTTTTGTGGATAAACTTGTTTGGGGTTGGAATCTTGAAGAGGGACTACCATAATCTAGGGTTTCTTGAGTTTCTTGAAACTAATCTTGAAGTCTTGAAACTTTGATACATGTCTTGATCATTATTGGAGGATTGAAAGAGAACATTGGTTTGACATTAACATTCTGGAATTTTACCCAAAAAACAGCCGAGTAATTGTGTGTTTTAGAGTCAAAAAAAAAAACAGAAAAAGGAAAAGAGAAAAGGCATTCGGGTAGCAAACAACAAAGAAGGAAGCCGCACTTTTATTTGCCAAATTCTGTTTTGTTGCAATTGTTCCAACAAACCAGAAAATTACATCAAAAAAAAAAAAAATACTACTCAAAAGTTTTGACCAACCTCCTTTTGAAAATCTTGAGCACCGTGAGCCTTGATCACTTGTATCACCCGTTGAGATTTTTGAGGATCTTGACCACCTTGATTCTTGAAGATTTGCACCTCTCTTCGTACAAAAAGTTTCTTGTACGCTCTCGCATCCATACAGGGCTTTCTTGTTTTTGGGAAAAAATTCTTGGGGGATTCTTGGGCAAGCCGCTTGGGAAATTCTTGTGTAACATCACTTGCATTATCTTGTGAAGCCATTGCCTAGGACCAAGAGTCAAATCTGTCCTTGTGTGGAGCAAAGAGGAGGGGGGCCGAATTGTTTGTTGTTGAGGGAGAGTAAGGGACGAAAATTTTGGAGGGTAAGGATCGGCTTTAAGAAGAGGAAATTCTGGGAATTCTGGAAAATTTAGAAGCTACCAAATCTGGACAATTTTTTAGGAAGTTCTAGCCGACTTTGAGAGGGATTTAAGAAGAGGAAATTCTGGAATTTTGGAGGATAGTTTCGGTTAGAATAGGAAACTGCCAAAATCTGTTTGGCACTTGGTTAGCAGCCGACTTTAGGAAGGGTTTAAGGAGAAGGAAATCTAGAATTTTCGTGGAAACAATTCTGCTTTGGTAAGGTAACAAAATCTGAAAAATTTCAGCGGTTGGGAAACTACCAAAATTGTTTTCACTTGGCTTCCTAACCGACTTGCAGCGTAGTTTAGGAAGGCATACTTTTGGAAGTTTAAGGAAAAAGGAATCTGGAAATTTTGGGAAAGCCGACTTTAAGGAGTACAACACCTAACTTGGTTTCCAAAATCAATTAGGAAATTAAGTAAATACTTGGGAAACTCCATCATTGTGCTTGGACATTTCTTTTTGTACATCAATTTTTTTTTCCTCGTCCATTCCTTATCGAATTCATTACTTGCGCTTTCCGTTTCTACTCTTGCTTCTTGTTCCTTTGGTACAATTGGATACTATTGATTAAGGTTTGCTTGAATTTCTTTGAGAAAATTTCTAATTTCTTCAAAGGAAACAATCAAGTAGGCTTGAGGAGTGAATTGGTGAGATCATTAGAGTGTTTTAAACACTTGAGCAAAACACGAGAGTGAGCGAAACACGTAAGGGAGCGAGTGAGGACTGTTCTACTAATTTTTGTTGAGTTTTGCAGGTAATAAAAGTATGAGACAAACGAATGCTCAACTGGAGCTCCACCATCTTGTGCCTAAAGGAGTAAATACTGTGGCATTGCGTGAGATAACTGAGCAATTGGAAATCATCAAAGCTCAAAAAAATGATTGGTTTTATACACGTTGCCATATCAAGGATAAAGTTTGCAGCTTAGCCATTGATAAGGGTTGTGAAGTTAATCTCGCAAGTACTGTCTTGGTTGAGAAATTGAATCTTCCAACCATTGATCATCTTCGCCCTTACAAGTTGCAAAGTGATAGTGGTGATATTTGGATTACTAAGCACACACTTGTTCCTTTTCGTATTGGTCAATACGTGGATGAGGTGTTGTGTGATGTGGTTCCCATTCAAGTGACGCATGTGCTGTTGGGACAATGGTGGATGTTTAATCGAGAAGTCAAATATGATGGATATACTAATAAGTATTCCTTCACATTTAATGGCCGTCGTACCAGGCTTGTGTCGCTTAACTCTAAGCAACTTTGTATTGATCTAGCATACATGAAGAGTGAGCATGAGCGTTATAGTATGAAGAAAGAGCTGGAGGAGAGAATTGTGACTGAAGAGGTAAAATTCGAGGGAGTTGAAAAGGAGAAAGAGGTTGAGAATAATGAGGGGAAAAAGTCAGCTACTGAGCATGAAAAAGAGATTAAAAATTCTAAGAGTAAGCTGATTGTGAGAAAGGATGTGAGATCATATGTTTTTTCTAACGATCTTGACTCTACTTTGTTTAGTGTTTCTACTTTTATGCAGGTTAAGCAAGGAAAAATTGAGTTGATCTTGGCATGTTCTATGCCTAAATCCATTGGTGAATATCAAACTTTTCATGGAGTTTGCACCTTAAGTGTTGTCTCTCTTTGTCATCCACTGATGTTCAACGTCAACCATGAGCCTGATTTGCTTGTTGGGAGGAATAATGAAGTTTCAAAGGGAGTTTCTACACTTGAAACTTGTTATACATTTCCTTCTTATTTTGTTGGTGACAATCCTTTCCTCATTGGTCCAAATTCTGATTCCTTTCAACCTGGTTTTATTCTTCAATTTGAGGGTTCAAAAGCTACCTATCTCGATCTTGTTCCATTTGTGCAAGATAGGCCATACCCACAACAACTTGCAATGAATTTTGTAACTTTGCACAATCATGTCCGAGACTTTCCTAGCCTGATTGAGCATCACTATGAAGATCCTTATCTTGTGAATGTGAATGGTAAGCTGTCAAGTGATTTTATACCTACAAATCCTAATCGTGTGATTTATTGTGTAGGTCCAAATTCGACCATTCATGACACAATGCTGATTAGAGAGCTTTGGAGTGGTTGGAGCAAAGCCTTGAGTTTCCCATGGCGGATTGTGAGCATTTTCAAGCTAACCAAGAGACATGTGCACCGAATTACAATAATCATGACGTATGCAAGTATCATCCATTCTAAGAGAGCCAATATGTGGAGATTTGAAGTTTCATACTGCCAACTCTTGTAGTACCATTCATTTCCAAACACGATTTGAGGACAAATCTTTTTTTAAGAGGAGGGGAATGATACGAAATATGGGCCGCTTATGGGCCATGTTTTGGGCTGCAAGAGATTGAATCTTTTAGTAATAGTTAGTAGTTTATTTTCTAGATTTCTATTTTATTTGCTAGGAATAAATTCGGTCCAAGACCTCATGTTGAGTTGGATCCGATTTATAGAGTCTAGGCTCACTATAACTTAAGTTGGTTAATTAGCTTTTATTGGGTTATGTTGGGCCAGCTTAAAGCTTTCATTGGATCGATTATAAGCTGACCATTAGATAGTGGATTTGAGTAGTGGAATCGGGCCAAAGGCCTAGCCTAGCCGAGTTAGGGTTTTCAAGTCACTTTAGGTTTTCAAGTTGTAAGGCTATATATAGCCTAGGTTTTCATTCATTAAAGAACAATTCAGATTTTATAAAATATTCGTGAGTTTATTCACTCTCTCTTGTCTCAAGAGAATTTCCTTTGAATACTTGAGAATCAATCTCAAGCTGTTCATTGAACTTATCAATCAAGTAGTCTCCTTGATTGTGGCGTTCTTCTATCTTTACTTTTGGTTCACTAAATTTGCTAGTCTTGGGTTAAGGAATCTCCTTAGTTCGTGGCTCGTGATTCTAGAAGGGTCAAAGTTCCGCAAATCATCCCAACTTGGTGTTCGTCTAGATCCATCGCACGTCAAGGATCCTCTTTTCAATATTAGCTCTTACCTTTGCATGCAAATCTCGAACATACTCAACCCATTTCAAACCATCCATGTTAGTATGTTGAGAAGCAGACAATGGAGATAAATCTAGTGGTGTGAGTGGATTAAACCCATACACAACTTCAAAGGGTGAGTAGTGTGTAGCACTATGAACGGTGCGGTTGTATGCAAACTCTACATGTGGCAAACAATCTTCCCAAGTCTTTAAATTGTTCTTTATAAGTGAACGTAACAAAGTAGAGAGTGTCCTATTAACTACCTCAGTTTGCCCATCCGTTTCAGGATGACTAGAAGTAGAAAACAAGAGTTTAGTTCCTAACCTTCCCCACAAAGATTTCCAAAAGTAACTAAGGAACTTAACGTCTCTATCAGAAACAATTGTACGTGGCATACCATGCAAACAAACAATCTCTCTAAAGAACAAGTGAGAAACATGCCTAGCATCATCAGTTTTGTGACAAGGAATGAAATGTGCCATTTTTGAAAAACGATCAACAACCACATAAATGGAATCATGACCATACTGAGTCCTAGGTAAACCAAGTACAAAATCCATAGACAAATCAACCCAAGGAACGGCAGGAATAGATAATGGAGTATAGAGTCCATATGGGTGTACCTTGGATTTGGCAAGATGACAAGTGACACACCTTTGGATAACACGTTCCACGTCTCACCTCATCTTCGGCCAATAGAAGTGCTCGTGGAGTATAGAAAGTGACTTAGGCGCTCCAAAGTGGCCCATTAATCCGCCACCATGTGCTTCCCTAACAAGTAATTCACGTAAAGAACAACTAGGGATACACAGTTTATCTTTAAAGTACAAAAACCCATGGGACATAGAATAACCCTCTCGGCTACACTTAGGAAAATTTGAATATTCCTTACCAAAATCATAATCATCAGGGTATGCCTCTTTAATCAACTCAAAACCAAGCAATTTTGCATCAAGAGTAGTGATTAGAGTATACCTCCTTGACAATGCATCAGCCACTACATTGCTCTTGCCGATTTTGTACCTGATCACAAATGGAAAAGTGTCAATGAAAGCGATCCAACGTGCATGTCGCTTACTCAGCTTGTTTTGAGACTTGAGATGTTTAAGCGACTCATGATCAGTGTGTAGAACAAACTCCTTAGGCCTCAAGTAGTGCTGCCAAGTTTGCAATGCTCGAACAAGTGCATAAAACTCCTTATCATATGTTGAGTAGTTCAACGAAGCACCATTGAGCTTTTCACTAAAGTAGGCAATTGGCTTCCCTTCTTGATGTAACACGGCCCCAACACCTATACCAGAAGTATCATACTCAACTTCAAAAGTTCTTTCAAAGTTAGGTAAACTAAGTACAGGTGCATGTGTGAGTTTATGTTTAAGTAATTGGAAAGACTTAGTTTGTTCATCTCCCCAATGAAATGGTTGGTTCTTCTTCACAATGGATGTAAGAGGCGTGGCAATGGTTGAAAAGTTCTTGACAAAACGTCTATAGAAGCTTGCCAACCCGTGGAAGCTCCTCACCTCACTAACACTTGTAGGGGTCGGCCACTCCATGATGGCCTTCACTTTGCTTTGGTCAACATGTATACCCTGCGCACTTACAACATATCCTAGGAACACAACCTCGCTAGTGCAAAAGGTACACTTTTGAAGATTAGCATACAAGTGTTCCCTTCGAAGAACCTCTAAAATAGCTTTAACATGCTCATCTAAACTTTTACTATAAATGAGGATATCATCAAAGTAGACTACCACAAATTTGCCCAAGAATGCACGTAAGACATGGTTCATTAAACGCATGAAAGTACTAGGAGCATTAGTCAGGCCAAATGGCATGACTAACCTCTCATACAAACCATGTTTAGTCTTAAATGCAGTTTTCCATTCATCTCCTTCTTTCATCCTAATTTGATGATAACCACTTTTAAGATCAATTTTAGTGAAAATAACGGCACCATGAAGTTCATCAAGCATGTCATCTAAACGTGGTATAGGATGGCGATACTTTACCGTGATGGCGTTAATGGCATGACTATCGGTGCACATCCTCCACGTTCCATCCTTCTTGGGGACAAGTAATACGGGTACCGCACATGGACTAAGTGACTCCTTCACCCAGCCTTTCTCTAACAAAGCAGCTACTTGTCTCTCCAATTCCTTAGTCTCCTCAGGATTAGTCATATATGGTGATTTATTGGGCAAGGAAGCCCCAGGAATGAGATCTATTTGGTGCTCAATTCCCCTCACCGGTGGCAGACCACTAGGAATATCCTCAGGAAACACATCCCGATAGTCCTGCAAAAGTTTAGTGAAGACACTAGGCAAGGAAACATCGAGTTGATTAGTAGAAGTAAGCACAACCTTACACATAAGAAGGAAAACTGGTTGATTAGACAATAAGGCTTTGCGCACATGTTTAGCCTTAGCAAGTAACACTCTGTTGTTCCCTTCCTTGACCGAATTACCTTCAGCCCCTTTCAGAGAGTTGGATTCAGTTTTACCCTTTCTTTTTACCTCTCGGGTGGTATCCAAATCACTGCTCTTTTGTTCTTTCTTTTTCTCATTATCTAGTTCAAACTCCCTTTGAAGGCTAGCTTGATCCTCATGCACTTGTTGGGGTGTAAGAGGTACAAGTATCACCTTTTGTTACAATGAGAGAAGGAATAACGATTGGTAACACCATCCCAACTAACCCTCCTATCAAACTGCCAAGGACGTCCAAGGATAATATGCACAGCTTGCATAGACACTACATCACATAAAACTTCATCTACAAATCTACCAATGCGAAAAGGAACTAGTACTTGTTTAAGTACACGTACCTCTCCACTATTGTTGAGCCATTGAAGCTTGTATGGATGGGGATGGTTGGTAGTTGGCAAATTCAGCTTTGTCACCATGAGAGCACTTGCCACATTTATACAACTTCCAGGGTCAATCACCAAACTATGAACCTTCTCTTGGATGTAACATCTAGTGTAAAAGATGTTTTCTCTTTGAAGTTCATCTACACTAGCTTGAGTAGACAATGCCCTTCGAGCAACTAATATATGACCGAGTCTATCAAGAGTTGGTTGTTCAATGATCTCCTCTTCATCCTCTTCTTCTCTCATAAGAGGTGGCATTCCCTCGCAATCATCCTCTTCGTCATCGGTCACAACTTCTCCATTTTTTTACAAGCATCACTCGTTGATTTGGACATTGTGATGCAATATGGCCGAATCCTTGACATTTGAAACACCTCACATCTCGGTTCCTAGCTTTGGAAACATCTGGGTTAGGGTTTGGATTGCCTCTTGCATTTGATCTTGAAGGAGCTCCATTCGGCCTTGAGGGATTTGCACCGGGCTTGGAGAGACCATGTGAAGCCACGGCTGGCTTGTTCCAATTGGAAGGTTCAGATCCTCTCTCCTCTTTCTTTGGTGGTTGATTTCGCCAACCTTCGCCTTGGAGGTTAGTGTTTGGTCGATTGTTACCCCTCCTCTTGAACCTCCTTTCCACCTTGATTGCTTTGTCCAATAACTCATGAATTTCAAGGTAGTGTTGAAGCTCCACAATATCAGCAATTTCGGGCTTCAACCCTCGCACGAATCAAGCCATAGTAGCCTCGGGGTCTTCACGTACATCAGCTTTGATCATGGCCATCTCCATCTCCTTATAGTACTCTTCAACCGACATGCTACCTTGAGTTAGAGTTTGCAGTTTGTGGTGCAAATCTCTATGGTAGTAGCTAGGTATGAACCTTTGTCGCATGACCCTTTTGAGTTCATTCCAAGTAGCGATCACGGGCCCTTCATTCCTTCTTTGCCTCATGCGGAGTTGATCCCACCAAGTGGAGGCATAGTTGGTGAACTCTAGGACTGCTAGCTTCACCTTTTGGTTCTCCGTGTAGTGGTGGCAATCAAAGAGCTTCTCTATTCGACTCTCCCATTCTAGGTATGCGTCAGGGTCTGCCTTGCCCTGAAAAGAAGGAATGGTTAATTTAACTCCTTTAGGGATGTCATCCTCACGTACCAATTCAGTTTGGTTTCTTCTTGGAGGGTGTTCATAGCCTCGGCCGCCCCTTTCTTCCCCAAAATCAATCTCACCGTTAGAACCATTGGACTCAACCACTTGATGTCTTGCTCGAGTTGTATTGAATACACTTTTCGATCCCTCCATGTTATCTATGCGCTCATGTATTTCCTCAATGGTTCGGCGCAATTTCTGCTCTTGGTCTCCAAACATAGCCTTCATTTGAAAGGCTAATTGAGCAATGGTTAATTCCTCTTCTTGAGCCATGGTGTTCCTGCAAAATGGTTAGTAGTAAACAAGTAAAGTACCTCACGCGCTCCCTCACGTGTTTCACTCACTCTCGTGTTTCACTCGAATGTCTAAATCACTCTAATGAGCTCGCCGAGCAACTCTCTAAACCCTTGATTTGCTTCCTTGAAGAAATCATAAATTCCTCAACAAGTTCAAGGACTTACCGCCAATGGTCCCACAAGAATGTGGTGTAGAGGAGTGGTTCACTTGGTGATTTGATTTTTTTTTTTTTTGTACAAGAAAGGAATTGAGAAGACATGGATAGAGTGCAATTTAAGCAATTGAAGGAAGACATGGACAAAATGCAATTGAAAAGAACTGCGGGTGATTGACACACAAGGAACCGACAATGACTAAGGACAAGGTTTTCCGAATTTTGGGACTTGATGGATTCGGATTGTACTGGACTAATGTAACCGACTCACAGCTGAAACTAGGGCATACTTAGACACTTGAAAACATCATAAGGTTACTGGCACAAATTGAGTATTAATGTCGGTTTCTGGTCAGCACAAGGGGTGATATAGTAACGGGTTTGGGAATTGGCAGCTTTGGTTTGTGCATTTGGGAAGTTTCCTAGAGCTGTCTTGATCGATTGTGGAATATTGGCCGGTGGGCTGGCTGTTAGATTGTAGAAACCAAGAAGTTCCAAACGGAGTTCCCAAGGGAATTTGAGTGCAGTCAGAATTTGGAAGCTAGGGAGTTCCGAATTCAATTTGAAAGAAATATGTCTTGGGCTGCTATGTATTCCGACTTTCTTGCTTCTTCCCACTTTTTTCTTTTCACGCCACCAGATTGTTTTTTTTTTTTTTTCACTTCGGATCAATACTCAAGAACAAGATTTCAAACTCAGTACATGCACACAAGTCAGTCGCTGATCAGGTTTCAAGGACCTGTTTCAAGAATTCTTGTTCTCTTTTGGCAATTCGGATCAAAGGTGTCAAAAACAAGGATGGTTAGGCAGCCGTTGATGACCTTTGCAAGACAGTCTTGTGGCCAAGATAGTAAGGCAGCCGCACAACAAGACTTGGTCCAAGCGGTGGTCAGTCAAGGTTTCAAGAATCCATGAGCAAAGTGGGTGAGTACTTGTACCAATCAAGACCACCACTAAGTATACCAAACAGATTCAGCCGCTAAGTGATTTTCAAGAAACAAAGGTAATTGCCGAAACAGATTCAGCCCATCCTTTTTTTTTTGACTCTATACGGCTACTCACGAATAAACAAGCTGTGACAGCCCCACCTCTCCCTAGGGCAAGGGTATCAGCGGACTGCCTGCCCGGTTCTCGCCAGAACTCAATCGTTCAAAGTACTAATATCATCAATGAAACGAATGTAACATTTGACAATGCAGGGGATTGAAACCCTAACTCAAACATAATCACTAATCCAACAATTCAGCTTAGTACATATATCATCGCATGCCAACTTACCTCGCTTCACTTAAAATTACATAATATAAATCATCCTTAAGAATTTAAGCTTACAAGTCAGCTTAAACGAAAGTTACAACCTCAAAATGCAAGAACGGCAAAATAAAGCTAAGAAAGCCCTCGATCAAATCCCTTCCCGATCTGTTAAGGAAAACAAAGGGAATGGGGTGAGCTAAAGCCCAGTGAGGTTCCAGGTAAAACAAGTAAACACATAGCCACATAAAATCACAAAATAGCCAACTAAACACCGTACGGTAAAATAACAGTTTAATCACAGTTCAATTCAAGGATACAGGTGGCTTTCAAAAGCCAAAGGTCCACTTGAGCTTGATCATAATTGCCTCCTGTTGACACTCCGTCAACACTTGTAACAGTATATAGGTCCGTAGAACACCACTTTCACCAGTCTCCGTCCACCAAACAACCCCCCCCACCGGGCCCGCACTCCATAAACAGTAGTTTGGTAATACTCGAGTATACCAGGAATCCGAGTTTCCAATGCTCAAGGATTCCAATGAAACAGTATCAAGCCGAGGATTTTATCACTGGTGGTGCTGGACAACACAACAAGCAAGCACAACGGCTATGCTTCACCAGGGACCTCCAAGCAAGATTCAATTTCCAGTGAACAGTAAACAGTCCTCAAGGTTTATCGGCCTTCTCGACCAAGCCCTTGCTGGCTCGATACAACCGACTCACCTATGAGGTTGGGTACCCAAACAGTAACAGTAGTTGGTGGAATGTCATCCACGCAACTTAAGCACAGTCATGTATAGCAATATCTCATTTCATGTTAATTCATTCAGTAAGTAGAGCCTCAGTGAAAAGAAAAAAAATAAGGAAGGTCGAGTGCGATAAAGTACACACTCGCCTCAATTTTAATTAAAACAGTGTTTGGCTCAAACAATAACAATTCAATACTTTCAAGTACACAAATATTTCACATAACAAGTAGCAGGTAGTGGAACACTCACCTGTCAAGCAAAAGTAATAATCGACGTCAAACGTCTCAGTTACGATCACCGTCGTTGCCCAAACCTAGGTCAACGAGTGAAAACATTAATAATTGGATTCGTTCCCTACTAAAGTATAGGTTCATTAAGAGGCCAAGTGAGTAGCTTAAGCTACTTAATCCGGCATGCAAATAGGGTCTAAACCACGGTGAAAGTTCATGGAAAACAAGTCTAGTATGTACATGAAAGTTTGGCAAAAGAAAAGTTTCACTAAAGCTCAAAGGCTTCATTACGGGTTAAACTGTCTCGCCCGGCCAGCCTCGGGAAAACGGTCATTGCTCATTGTGGGAAAGTCAGAATTAGGTTCCGTCAGTTGCATTGGAAACTAGGTTCATAAGGCTAAATTTGTCTAGAAGAAACCATTTCCAAAATCCCAACATAAGTGGCTCAAAATTAAGAAACCAAATGAACTTTCTGGACTGTCTCGGATGAACAGTACCGCCCGGACAGCCAACTTTCCAGACTCGCCACGGATCGCTCGGGATGAACCAGAAAATGAGCTTTGTACCGTTTTAAAGCTCTAAGAGTCTACTTTCAATTGCCACAAATGGCACTCAATTCCGATCAGTGAGTAACACGTTATGACCTTAACAAGATTGCTGGACAGAAAATTTCTGGACCTAGTCCAGTTTTCCTCCTTTGTTTATAACTCAAAATTTATTCAACCAAATTGGCTAATTTTTTTGTAGACAACCTCCACACACATAACCCAACATATAATACTCACATTTGTAGCCAAAATGTGCATGAAAATATCAAGGAAAAACCGGGCAGCAAGCTTAAAAAGTTTCGGTCAGCACACTTTAAAAATTTCTAACTTCTACTCTTCTTGTTATTTTCATTCCTTGCACATAACAAGTATTAGATCCAACTAAATAGGGGTTTAAAACATATCAATACTTCATAAACACACATGAATAAGGGTTAGACATTTCATCAAACACTTGGTATGCATATTAGTAAACCTAACCATTACTTGATTAACTCAAGAAACTAACCCCAAATTCAACCATAACAAGTTGTTTTTCACCATTTCAACCTCAAGTAGATGATATAACATCATAAACCCAAATTTTAAAGATTACATACCTTACTTACAAGTTGCTTTGGTCACCAAACAAACCACCACAATAGAAGCTTTAGGCTTGAAACAACCTCAAAGATTGAAGGAAATTTTCTCACAAACTCTAGATCTTTCTTCTTTGGATTTTTGTTCTTGGTTTTTTTTTTCTAGGGTTCAAGGTAAGTATATGGAGCTCTCTCTCTTCCCCCTTTTTGTGCTAAGAAATTCGGCCAACAAGGGTTAAAAAGGAACCAAGTTTAGTCTTTAAATTGTTTTCTAATTCCTTAGTCAAACAAACCCATGGCTAGGGTTTTGCCACATGGCTCCATTAGTAACCTAGACTTTCTTAATCTTTGACTAATGGTTCTCTTAACTTTCCAAATGTATCCATAATTGTTTAACAACTCTAATCTCACACAAAAATCTCTACTACTTAAGAAAAGAACACTTGGTCAATTTCAAGTGGTGCATTAATTTAAACAAACTCAAGAAAATATTTTTCTTCAATTACAATGAAATGGAATGTTATACATGGAAATTACTATAACATATAGAAAATATATTGTAAGGGCATAGAATAAGTAATTTAAATCCTAGGGTAAGGCACTTGGTACAATGTAAGTGGTGGAAAAAGAAACTAACTCAACAAAATTGTTTTAGCTAAAAGTAAGGATATGAAATGTAATGCATGGAAATTGTTTTAATATATTATAAGTGGTGAAATATTTACAACTAACTCAAGAAAAATGTTTTAATTTCTTAGTGTATACGATAACACATTGGGGATACAATGCTAGGGCTTATAATCCGTGGTTTTATTCTTAGAGTAAGGCATGTAGTTTAGAAAAATTGACTTTTAAAGTGAAGGTTCTCACACAAGCAACTAGATTTGCACAATTACCTAATGACAATATGCGACACGGGTAAGACAGAAAGACAAGACACAATGGATATTTGGGAGACACAACAAAGGACGGACAGATTTGGAACGACACGAAAAGAAAACTTACACGACTCGACCGGATATACTTGATACGCCAACTAGCTCTGGTACCAACTGATACAAACCCACCTAGAAGGCCTAAACTCGTATCCCATTAGTTACGGATCTAGACGCTGAAATCAAGTTAAGGGTGGAATTCCTTGACTCCACTAGACGAACAGCTCACGAACCTTGAATTTAATCGCAACCCACAAGAGTTTGAATAAGTGAACCTAGGAACAAGGTAGAAGACGCCACAATCAAGTGTGATTCTTGATTGATAAGTCCAATGAATACTCAAGTAAATTCTCAAGTATTCAAAGAAGAATCTCTTAGAAAGAGAGTTGTTATCACACAAGTGAAAAAAGAGAGAATAAAATTCTGATCGTCCCCGTTCTCTTTGAGAAGAAGGGCTATTTATAGCCTTTACAAAGAAACCCTAAAGCTTAAGCTGCCTGAATTGAAGACTCTAAACTACCTTAAATAAATTAGGAAAATATAACAAAACCATTCGGCCATAATGGAACCAATGATTGGCCGAGTTAACAACAACCTTAAATAGAACTAAGCTTCTTTATTTTCGACTTCAATCACTTGAACAAGTGTGCAAAGTTTAAGATCATCAGCTATGAGCCCTTGAGCTTCACTTGACCCTCCATCTTGCACTTGGACTTGACGAACTAGGGCTTGCATAGCCTCTTGAAGTTTCTTAGCCCGACTCCTTGTAATTGGACCTCGCGGAACCACTAGCTCTTCACTTGACATTGGTCGGTCCCTACTCGAGCTGCTATCATTAGAACTCGACTCACTAGGATATTCGAGGAGGTCCGGGATCGGGCTTCCGGGATTCTAGCCAACACCTCTATACTGATTGATGAGGTGATGGATACTGTACAGAGTCCGACTCCTAAGAGCACTCCTGAGGAGGAGGGCCCTGAGGAGGAGGTTCCACCTGATAGCTTTATAATGAACTAAACCTAGAGTGACAGACTTTTGACTTTAGTGGTTAGAAATAGCTGGGGTGATGCTAGTGTCAAGACCATTGTATTTCGTTTGACTGTGTGACCTACTTTTGAAACACTTGACTTTACTTTAGTCATACGTGACTAAAAGTATTTTTATGGCACCTATGTGCTCTATTTTTTGTAATACCCCATGGTTTGCTAATTGTATGGATCTTGAAGTGTAAATATATGTTAATTATCATTATTTCTCAATGTTTTCATGATTGACTCTTATTTTAAGCATTTCCTTGCGTAATTACTTTTGTTTCCTGCGCTAGGCATAACTAGGATTATGGATGGACGAAGCGGTGGTCGAGGTCGTGGGCGAGGGACTAGACAAACCCAATCTCATAGGAATAACCAGGGATCGGCAACTGGGCTGACACAAGGACAAAAGAATGTAGAGGGTAACCAAGTGGCTACTGCCATTAATAGGATGACTGATATCTTAGAACGATTAGCTGAGCACTAAAGCCCTAAACCAATCAACCAACCTAGGAACCAAGAGAGGTGTGAGGATAGAACGATTCTTGAAGTTCGCCTATCTAAGTTTCATGGAGAGTCTAACCTCGAAATAGTAAAATTGGTTTGAGGGATAAAATGATGCACTAATGAGAGCAAGATATTAGGATTTCTTCTCGGGCAATTTTGTAAGTAAGTATTGGAAAATGAATTAGGGTATGAAACTTTTATATTAAGGAATAAAACCTCAGTATTTTGTTATGTTTATAAGGGATGATAGTAATCTTGTGAGGGCAAGAGCCGTCTATGTTAAGAAGAAAATAGTTAAGAACTATATTTTGGGGTAACCTATAAGCAAAAGAATGAAAGAGTAATATGGATCGAGCTTCCATTATGAATAGTTACTCATTTTGATCCTTTGAATTGCCTGGCAGACTAGCATTCAACTTAAGTCAACTAGTAAGATGACAAATTTGGAAGAAATGCATAAGGAAATGGACATTCTTCGAAATGAGGTTGAATTTCAAAAGAAATTGGTTGACTACTGGGAAGGTCGATGGAAATAAGAATATGCAGAAAAAATTGAGTTGCTCCGCAAGAACGTGGAACTGGAGAAGAAATACCAAGGGAATTCTCAAGCTGGTCACGCCATGACTTCTCGTGTGACTTGTGAATATTGTAGTAAGCCCAACAACATGGAGAATGAATGTTGGAAGAAATCGGGAAAGTGCTTGTATTGTGACAGTGCCGAACATCAGATTTCAAGTTGCCCTAGTAACCCTAAAAAGAGGAAATACTCGGTAGCCTGCTAGATCCACTGCAAAGCAATCAAGGACCAGAAGGGGTGATTAATGCTAGTGGTTGTGAGAGAGATCCGAGTAATGGAAGTAATACGAGCGGAGATGGAATTGACCCCACTCGAGGAATAGGAGTTGTAGTTTACCTACTCTAGACTGGCACTTTAGAAGTGGCAAACTTTTGTAAAAAGGGAAAATCCTTTTGTTGTTTGGTATCTTGGCAACTCGACACGTTCTGTTATGACCTTGTTGTTTCCCTTCTCCTTTTGAAATAATTTGATAAACCTATTCCAACTTGATGTAACTATATGATCTTTTATAACATGTGAAAATTTACTTCGCTTTTAATTGATTTTATGACTTACATGTATATTTAAACCTTGTCCCACACTTTTAGATTTATAATAAGACAAGAACGGTAGTAGAGGTGATCGAGATCATACTTGAGAATATAGATAACCCCGAGGTCTTAGAGGTAACCAGGGATCGGGACCAAAAAAAAAATCAAGAACTTAGGGTTGAAGTTGGGATCCAATGCTTGATTGCCAACTTGCTATATTAATTATGAGATTTGAGTTGGTGAAAGGAAATATTTGATAGATTTAATGAGCCTAATGATTAAGGGACCGGATATCATATCTGGAATGGAAGTTTGAGATTATACATAGACTATCGAAACTTGAACAATAGGACCATTAAGAACAAATACCCCTTTTACCTTACATGGATAAGAATTCGATCAACTGTAAGGAGCCGTGGTACTATCCAAGTTGGATTTAAAGTAGAACTATTACCAGTTGAGGATCCTAGAAACTGATATACTTAAGACCGTTTTCAGTTTAAGATATGGTACTTCGAATTCATAGTCATGCCCTTCGGGTTGACTAAGGCATTAGCAGTAATTATGAACTTAATGCATTGAAATTTTAAGCCGTATTTGGATCCATTGGTGGTGATATTTATTGATGGTATATTGGTATACTCTAAGGTTTGAGGAGGTCATGAAAGACACCTGATGATAGTTTTACAAACCCCAAGAGAGTGCCAACTTTTGTTAAGTTCAACAAATGTGAGTTCGGTTGGAAGAAATAGCCTTTCTAGATTATACAATATCTAAGGAAGGAATTGCTATGAACTCGGCTAAAGTGGAAGCTGTTTTTAAGAGGAAACGACCAGAAAATTCTACCGAAATTTGGAGTTCTTAGAGTTAGCTGAGTATTACCTTTGACTTATCAAGGACTTTTCTAAGGTTACAAGATTTGGTAAATTATTTGGGATTCTAAATGTGAGAAAGAATTTCAAAAGTGAAAAAGTGTTTAACCGATGCACGTGTGTAACCTTACCGAGCGGAGGAGGTAGTTTTGTGATGCTTCAAAGGATGGTTTAGAATGTGTATTATTATTACAGGATAAGGTGATTGCATATGCCTCTAGAAAGTAAAATCTTACAAGAGAAATTATCCAACTCATAATTTGGACTTAGCGGCTGTAATATTTACAGTAAAGAAGTGGAGACATTACCTATATGGGGTAGACATGAGGCCGATTAAGTTGCCCTATGACTTGAAAGTTAAACCACCTATTGGGGAAAAATCAAAGTTTGATTGCTAGTTGAATGAATAGAAATTGTGGAGTATGGGATGGAAAACGTAAGTTAGTGATTGATCTGATAGGTTTAACCATTAAGGGAATGATATTGTCCAAAGTATGAATTTCAAGGACGAAATTCTTTTTAAGGAGGGAAGGATGTGAGGACCCGAAAATTTTCTTATTCTTATCTTATTTTTACTGGTTTATTAAATTATTTATTCACCTATTTTCTCCGAATAAATGATTTCAACCATTTTAAGTTCATTTGTATGGAACAATGTCTCCCTTATGTTTTTAAAATGTTTCGTTAGTAAAATTTATTTTTCGGAGGCTCGTTTAGTAAGGAATAACGAGTACACATTTTTCGAGATAAAATTTGAATCTAGAGTGCAATAATCTTGGAGAATTAAGAATGATCAATAGTAGACTAAGAAAAGTTATTTGAGAGATTAGATGTGAGTGAGTTAAAATTAAACTTATACCCTGTGCGCATTGAAAATTTCCCAAAAATCGCGCTGGTACAAACTAATTGAGGATTTAAGGAATTAATACTAGACTCATGTGAGAACTCATGTTTTTATTCTTAAAATAGTAATTTTATAATTATTTACCATAGTATTAGTTAATTATATTATCGTTACAAGAATTCCTTTTAGGTTTCGTTTTATCACGCGCGAATTGAAAGTTCGCGTATATCGAGTCGGAGCGATTAATTGGAGATTTAAGAAATTTATTCTAGACTACTAAGAATGATTAATTATAATGTTAAAAGAAGTACATTAGAGGTTTAGTACACACATGAAACAAACCCGAAAGAAAACGGACACAAAACGCGCGCGTGCGCGTACTATTAAGAGTTGACTTTTGAAGGAATTCTAACCACAAATTCTTAACCTTCTCCAAGAAGCCTCATTCATCAGCCTTTCCCTCTCTCTTCATCCTCAAGGGGTGACCGAACCTCCAAGCAAAGGAAGAAGAGCAAAGTTCATCCCATTTCACTTCCATTTTTGCAACTTTTTCACTTCAAAATTCTTCACACAACACCTAAACAACTTGGAGAGCCACTCAATCTTGGTGGAGGACATCTTTCTCACGGTTTTTCTTGGGTCTTGGAGGTGTAAAATTTCTTATTTCACTCAAAGGAGTAGGAGGTAATCATCCAACCATCTAACCTTGGCTTTAGTGGGTTGATCTTTGCTAGGAAGCTTGTAGCTTCATTGTTATCGTTGTTGTTTGAATTTAAATGGTCGGAGTGGGCTCTATAAAATCCCACCTTGATGGCATAGGACTGATATGATGATGATGAGTGTTGTTTTTATTAGTTATGTGATAAACAAGATGAGATTTTTGGAAAAGTAGAAGGAAAACCGAAGGAAATTGCATAGGAAGCTTGGCCGAAATCTGGCCTATTTTTCTCAAAGCTTTGGTTCAAATTTTTGATGCTCAAATGACCTTGAAAATAATGTAGATATGTTATATAGTGTGTGGAGAAATTTTCTACCAAAAATTAGTTGAATTGATTGGATAAAAATTGAATTTTGGCAAGAACAAATCTGGAAATTCGTGTAACAGTGGTCCTCTGGCAGTGTTTTTTGAACGAACATAACTCTCTGCTCAGATGTCGGAATTGAGTGCCGTCAGTGGCATTCAAAACTAGATACCCGTATTTCTAATGATATATCATGAACCTTAAAATTTGAGCTGAGTCATCTATAGTGATTGATCAAATTCGGCTGCCCTGTTCTGTTAGCCCAACCGAGAGGAAGTTAGAAGCTGCAACTTGTAGCTCTAATTTCTCTCATTTCCAAATTGAATTTCAAAATGATTTCTTCAAATGAAATGTAGATCTGTGAATCTAGTTTCCGAATCCACTGATCACGCTCAATTTCAAGTTGTATTGAGTGAGATATAACCCAATTCCCAAACTGTACCAAAGCTGGAAAACCCTAATTTTTCTAGCCGAATGGCCTAGTTTGACTTGGGACATGTTGTTTCAAAATTTTTGGTGTCAAACACCTACCAAATGTATATTAGATGTTTCCTGGACCTTAGTGTCACCAATGAACCAAAATGGAGTTGATTTCATTGGCTAAAAGGTTTGAAAAGGAAAAAGGAAACAAGAAGACAGATTTGTCTTCGAAATTTCTTGAACTTTATATGAATTTTTATGCGAAATTTGATAGAGTAGTAGTCCTCATATGGAAGTTGAATTGTACCAATTTTGGTGTCATTCTAAGACTATTTTGATATACAAATGATAGGCCAAAGTTGTTCTTCAAAATCTGGAAAATTTACCAATAGTCTTCATTTTTTGGCCAATTTTGAGCTGCTATATTTTGGCACTCAAAACTCCGAATTTAGTTCTGTTTGTTATATTTTGAAACATTGTCTAGAACTCTTATTGTAATACAAATTTTAAAGGCTAGTTCACTTCTTGTGAATTTTGCCGAATTTCCAAAATTTGCCGAAAAACAAGACTAAAACTGTCTTGTGTGCTTATAGCAGGCACTTTGGGATGAAATCTGAATGTCTTCCGTTTGGAATCCTGGAAAGGTGTCTTCTAGGAACTTTTAGTATTTTGAACCAAGATTCCAGTGATATAAAGTTTTCCAATTTTGGACCTATTGAGTGCAGGTTTTGATTTTTCAAATTTGAAACTTAAAACTGGATTTTTCCAACTTGTTTGGGAAATGAGTTTATAGACTCTTCACTATCCTTTGATATTGATTGACTGTTTTAAACTTGATTTCATGAAGGAAATCAGTTTTTTCTTGTGTTATTAGACATCACTTTTGAACCTGGAATTTTGAGCAAGCAAAGCTCTATTTCATGACATTTTCTTAGATTGTACAAGTGTACCATTCTCCTTGTTAATAAGGGATTTATAAGTAATAGTGTGTTATAGCCAATTGTTATTTTTTCAGGCGCTTAAGGGGACTTTCAAGAGGAACTCGAAGTGGACGCCTAAACACTTGTTTAAGCACTTACTCCCTTATTTTAATTAGTGAGTGTCAAGTGCATGTTTTGTTGCAATTATGTGAAATGCTTCTTATGAACTAAATAGTTTTCAACTGTTGAGTCGAGTGTGTCTGTTATTGCACTCGTTCTCTTTTAACTGATTGTACAACTGAACTGCTTATAATTGAATTGTCTGCATGTCGTTAGAGTGAATCTCCTCGACTTATAACTGAACTGTCTGCATGTCGTTGGAGTGAATCTCCTCAACTTATAACTGAACTGTCTGCATGTCGTTGGAGTGAATCTCCTCGATTTATAACTGAACTGTCTGCATGTTATTTGAGTGTATCTCCTCAACTTATAACTGAACTGTGGGGATGCCAAATCTCAATTGGCCGACCTTGCGACTCGAGCCAGCAAGGACTTGGTCGAGAAGCTTGGTGAACCATGGGATAACTGTAAACTTGATCTATTAAGAGATCTTTCTTGGCCTACTCGCGTAGTAGTGTCTTTTATAGAACTTTGGGCCCGTGTGGTATATGGTGGACGGAATTGACGTGTAAGTGGAGTTCTACGAACTACTCGTGTAGTAGTGCCTTTTATAGAAGTTCAGGCCCGGTGTAGTATATGGTGGACGAAATTGACGTATAAGTGGAGTTCTACGAACTAAAATACCAACCCGGTTGACGGAGTGTCATCGCGGGGAGGTAATTGATCTAGGCTTGGCAAAGCTAGTGGAACTTAGCTCTTAAGAGCTTCCATATCCTTGAATTGTTTCTATTTACTTTTCTCACTCGAATTGTTAATTACTTGAATACTACTGTTTTATTTGCTAAATGTGATTGCTACTTGGATTACATGCCTACATGTGTGTTTCTTGACCTCACGAGCAATCGCTCACCCCATAGATTTGTTTTCCTTAACAGGAACCGACATGGAGTGACACTCGAAAAAGTCATTTGGATGAACTTTTGATTAGGGATTTGAATGTATTTGACTAGACAATTTGGAAGTTGTGCATTTTGAGAAAGTGAATGTATTTTGAATCTTGTGGTGTAAGATTGAACACTTGTATGGAAGTGACTTCTTTTCTTTACTCCGTATATTATTATTGGTGATTCTACCTTAAACTTGAATTGGAACCGGAATTGTCCCAAGTCCTGGCGAGAGCTGGGTAAGCATCCCGCCGATACTCTTGGGTTCGCCCTTGGGAGAAGTGGGGCGTTTTTCTCATCTTTTCGACTCAAACAGAAATTTCAAAGTTTTAATTGCTTCATTGCTAACACTAAAAGAGCAAGCATGTGTTTTCTAGGACATGATAAGTAATATGGATATTACCCAAATGAGTTTCAATTACTTGATTTTCATTATATGAAACGCTTAAGTTTTGAACCTTAGTTGATTTCAAGTTCTTAAATGATGTTTTATTGTAGATTTGGACTCCAAACAAGGAGTAATACCTGAACGTGATCCTAGGAAGCACTAAATCTTTGGTGAGTGCTTTCAAATATCTGATTGAACTTGACACTTGTTTAAATGCATGGCCAACATAGTCGGATGATATTTGATTGGTTTGGTCGAGCAAGGGTGTACTTTATCGCATTTGCCCTAATGTGATATATTCTTGTTCATTGATTGCAATTTAATTGATATACATGCATATGTTTCATACCTTGTCTAGAATTCTAGAAACCCTGTGGCTAGTTAATCGAGTCGAGCCAGCAAGAACTTGGTCGATTAGATAACGAACCCTGGGTCTTTCATTTTGTCGAGTGGAGTGTTATCTTCTCAGCTAATCGGTATACTTGAGTATTACCACCAGTACTTATCTTGGAGTTCGGGTCCTGTAAGGTTTTGGTCGGTGGACGGAGGTTGGAGTTAAGTGGTGTGTTACTGGACTAGTTACCTTGAAAGTTGACGGAGTGTCAACTACTACATGATCAAGCTATGGTGGAGCTAGTTTGCAAAAGCAAATGTATCCTTTTACTTGAATTGTTGAATACTTTATGTTTGGCTATACGAAGTGTTATCGCTCATTTTCTTGACTTGTTATACTCGTTACTTTGCCACTTTGATACTTTCACTTTTAACTAATGGTCAATTTGATATTTGGATCCTCACTAAACTTTAGTTCACTCTGTTAGCTTTGTTTTCCTTACAGGGGGTACGAGCGAGGCGTGAGATTGGTACAGGCTAGCATAGTCTAGTTTTTAAAAATTTTGTATTTGTACTCGCACTAATCACTTGATTAGGGTTGAATGTATTTAGAACTCTAATCTTTTGATGTATTTGGGATTGTATAGAAGTTTGAGACAGAAATGAATGTATTTATATGTTCCAAACTTGAAAACTGTTGTTCCATTTACGTTCGAGGTTGTGAATTATTCTACCTGAACTTAGTGAGCGAGTCCTGGCGAGAGTTGGGCAAGTGGTCCGCTGAACCCTATAATATGCCTTAGGGGAGGTGGGATCGTCACAGGTGGTATCAGAGCCTAAATTTGAATTGATCTAGGTAGATTGAGTGATTTATACCTGCTATAGTTTGGTTATGATAGTCGAGGGTTTCACACTTGAAAATAGGTGTTTAGCCTCGATTTATATGTCTAACTTGCTCATTCTTGCGATGTTACTTGTACTGTAAGTATGGAGGGTAAAGATACGAGTGGGAGTGCCGGGCCATCTCGGCCAGCACCTACCGGTCAGACGCACCTTGAGGGGCCTATATGTCGTGTACTTACTTATATGAGCATTTCGATGAGCCAGTGTGTCGGCGGTCTCCAGTGCGCGAGATCCGATACTGCGGTTGCTGGAAGACTTACTCCTACCCTGATAGGGTAGTACTTGCGATCGCCGATGAGAGGAGATGATTGGGTAGCGCCAATCGTAGGTGTCAGACGGAGATAGAGCATTTGCAGGCAGTCGTCCGAGTACAGGGAGCTGCGATCTGAGAGCTTGAGGCTTCGGTTCTTGAAGAACAGGAGCGGACCAATGCCTTCAGAAAGCAGGCTCAGACGACTAATGGTCGCCTTGTTCAGGTAGTTAGAAATGTGAGAGACCGGCCCTACCGTATTTTGACTGAGTGTGGGGTCCTAGTAGAAAAGGTGGTGCCGGACTTGACCGAGGAGGGTCAAGGGCACGCAGTCCCTGATGATCCTGAAGAGAACCTAAAGGAGTAACCGACTGCACCCACGGAGGAGGCGGAGTCGGTCGGGTCAGTGACTGACTAGCCTAGGGCTTGAGGGATTTTGTGAGGTAGTTAGGGATATAGTGGGATAACATGTCTCCTTTTGTTTTTGAATTTGACGTGTTAAGGTGAATGTATATAGTGTTTGCTTTTGTTCTATGTCCCTTGGCTTGTACAGTACTTTCTACCTCGTTGGCTATGTGTATAAAGAATATGTTTGTTTGAAATGTGTTTTATTGCCTCTACTTTATGATTTGGACGTGTTTTATTTGAGTTGTACTCTATTTTGTTTATATTTATATAGTTGATTAGTGTTTATATTTATATAGTTGATAAATCAAGAAGCATGGAAGGTAGAAGAAGTCAGAATCGGGGAGTTACTTGAGGGCACGGTTCTAGCTGTAGCCATGGTGGTAGACAGGTACAGGAACCTGTACAAAAATCAAGAGAAGAAAGAGGTGAAATAGTTGAACCGCAACCTGGACCCCGAGCGGAATGGGGGATCAAATGGCAACGGCGATTCAACAGATGACTAATATTCTTGTTCGATTCGTAGAGCACCAGGGTCAAACTCCTGTTAATCAATCTAGGGAACCTGAAATGAGGCAAGATAGGGCCCTAGAGAGATTTCAAAAGTTTTCTCCTCCTAAGGGCCGGACCCTGAAGTTGCTGTGAGGTAGTTAGAAACAATGATCAATATATTCGCTGCTTTAAACTATGCGAAGAAGAGGCATATGCATTTTGCTATTTTTCAGTTTGAGGGACCAGTCAGGGCCTGGTGGAATGTAGTTGGAGCGAAGTGGGAGAGAGAGGGAACTGCATGGACTTGGTTGAACTTAGTGCGGGAGTTTAACGAAAAATATCTCCCACCGATAGTTCAGGAGAAGAGGGAAGATGATTTTATTAAATTTCATCAGGGAACCCTAAGTGTAGCTGAGTATGAGACTCAATTCACGAAACTATCCAAATTTACTCTTGAGTTGATAGCTACGGATCAAAGAAGGGTAAGGAGGTTTGTATAGGGACTCACTGTGGAAATACAGGAGGCCTTGGCGGCGGCCCAATTTAACACTTTTACGGAGGTTTTGAAGAAGGTCCAGAGAATAGAAATTGCCCGAGCCTAAGTAACGCCTAGTGGAAATCAAGGATAGGCACATAGTGATCGGAATATGCCACCTCTTAAAGCCGGTCGAGGAGCTGGAGGGAGAAGGTTTACGAGTACATCTGGGGGAGGTACTCCGAGGGGAGCCCCAAGTGGAAGGGGACAGGGGAGAGGTGCCTCGCAGAGAGGCCAAACATCCGCCCCCTAAGCATCGTGTGGGTACTGTGAGAAATCTAACCATACCGAGGATAATTGTTGGAGAAAGGCTCGAAAGTGTTTACGGTGTGAAAGTACTGAGCACCAGATCACCAATTGCCCACCGATTAGTGATGCCCAGTCGGCTGGCAAATCAAACCCGAAACCAACCAATGTAGGAGGGACTGGGTCAAGAATGCCAGCTAGAGTATACTCTTTGGACTAGCAATCGGTGCCTGAACCATCGGAGGTAGTGGAAGGTACGATTCCGATTTTCCATCGTTTAGCCAAAATTTTGATAGACTCTGGTGCAACCCACTCCTTTGTTAGCCCCGCATTTATGTTTGGAATTGATGTGAAGGCCGAAAGCCTACCATATGACCTAGAAGTGAAGACACCTATGGCTAACCAATCTTTACTTGCCAATGAGGTGTATAGAAACTGTGATATTTGGGTTGGTAAGCGAAAATTAGTAGTTGACCTTATAAGTCTAGCCATTAAAGGGTACGACGTCATTCTAGGAATGGATTGGCTAGTTCATTATCATGCTCGGGTAGATTGTCGTATGAAGGTGGTTGAGTTTTGCATACTAGGTGAGGCAACTTTAAAACTAGATGTGAGGGGTATGTTAGCCTCATCTGCCCTTATTTCGAGAATTAGGGATAGGAAATTGTTAAATAATAGGGCACAGAGATATCTAGTATTTCTTCTAATAGTCTCTCGATAATATTGTCCCGCAGTTTGACAACCCGTGGGGCCGTGGGTTTTGCTCTTGGCAGTGCTGGATGACGGGATTTTTATATCAATGCAAGTTTAATTCCGATTTTACACCCGTTGGACTGCAAGTATACAGGTCGCAATTTTAATGTAGGGTATGTATCGGGTCGATCCCACGAGGAGCAATTGAAACAAGTACTAGACCCTTATTTTTCTCTATTATTTAGACTTACAATGAATTTGAGCAGGGAAAGTTTATTGCTATAATCTACAAATATGATCTGCAAATCTAGTTTAACAAATGCTAAATGCAAATGAAGAATTCTTACTCAAGAAAGACTCCAGGGATGTAAATTCCACTTATGGCATAATCAACACAAATGAATGGATTTACCTCTTGTTATTATTCTTGTTTAACCAGAGATTCATTTCCAAGATTACCAAATCTCATTCTCCTGATGAAATGGCCTAGAGTAGTTCAGTTTTCCCTATTTTCATGGTAAAATACTACCACTACTCTGTTTTCTTTCATGAAATGTTAAGTAATCCATTTAAGTGTATCTCTATTTTCATGAACATACAACTTAAGCTCTACTCATGTGTTTCCATTGTTACTACCAATTCTCATTGAATAATAACACCATAAATATGCTATTGGTGATCAATCAATAACAAGTAATCACAGCTACACAAGTAGACAAGTTAATACAAGATATAACAAGTGTAAATCACATTCAATTAGTATTATTTAGCCATAAGTTTCATCTACTCCCTAGATTAAGGAGTTTAGCTACTCATGAATGATTTAACAATCAAACTCACAAGTTTATTAATGCAAAACATCATGAAGTACAAGTACAAGAAAGATAAAAGAAAGCTTAGCCAATTGATGGTGAAGCCCTCCAATTCCTGCTATGTTCTTGTACAAGATGGTTACAAGTGAAAACTCCAAATGCTTCTCCAAGAACTCTTAGCTAGAGAGAAAACTTGTTACAAGAAGGAAAACTAGCTACGTATGGTAATCCTCGCTCCTCCTCTGTGTTTCTGCATAAAAAATGGTAGAAATTTCATTCCTCTCACTTCATAATTTCCTCCATTCAGATTTTGTAAAAAGAAGTCAAAGATATGATGTTTCTTTTTTGTCTACACTCATTTGGTCTTCTCTTTTGTTGCAGAAGCATGTGCCACCGATTTCTGTCCCTCAAAATAGCTGGAAAAGTTGTGAGAAAGATAAAGAAAAACGGCTGTGCCACTTGCTGAGGATAGAGGCAGATCCGAGCCTCGGATCCGAGGGCTGAAACTTGATCCGAACTTGGATCAGTAGATCCGAGGACTTCCCATGATGGATCCGAGGTCGGATCGTCCTGACCTTGGATACACTCCGCCAGAAGTACAGACGAGGGGTCAGATCCATCTTGTACACACGGATCCGGGCTCGGATCCGTGTTGAGCAATTTTTCAGTTTTTCACTTCTTCCCTTTTTTCTACATTTTTGCTCCCAATTTCTTGTGTACTTTATCCTCTGGATGACCCTTACATTTCTTTCAGCTTGTGTATGAATTTCATGCATCAATTACCTTCACAATTTCATAAAATTAACGCATTAATCCACTCATTTATCAATTTTTTGAACCCTTAAACAATATTTAAGCAATTATCACTAAAAGAGTTCAAATATGGCTTTAATCTTCTAAAAACATACCAAAAATTCATGCCAAAATTGTACAAAATGTACGTTAAATATTCACTTATCAAATTCCCCCACACTTGAATCATTGCTTGTCCTCAAGCAATTTTACACAAAACTTACTTCAATGATTTAATAAATAAAACAATATACGTATTTTGTCAAATTTAATTCCTCAAAAACCTAGAAACCAATCATTATGTCATTTCTCAGATTACACTAAATACTCGTAATATTCAATTAAATAAAAATAATTATGCCTTAATTTCAACAAATTCAAATCAATTCTTTCATTCTATCCTAATTCCACAAATAAGTAAATTACATAGTCAATTTTATGGCCTTCCTCATCCCAAACTTAACAATTTAGAGGAATTTATTCACATTTCATCTTATTTAAATAGTGAAAACGTCTTTTACGCGAAAATCAACACTTTTAGGTGAAAATTCCTGGTTACTTAAGAACAAAGACCCTTTGATCAATATTGGTGGTCCGATGACAAGATCAAGAACCAAGAAGGTGAAGGAAGCTTTACGAGCCTTGATCATTCACCATACAAGCAGGGAGCAAGCTAGGTTTGAAGACTTGATGGACCATGAAGTTACTTTGTTCACTTGCACGTTTGAAGTGAAGGAATGATCTCATACTTGTTAGCTTAGTTGGTAGTTGTTTAAGGACTACCTAGTTTAGTAGTTGTTAGGCGTTGAGTATTTTATTACTTATTGGGCCTTATCGAAAAGCCTTAAAGAGCTGGTTCTTTAAGCTCTTTATGCGGACCGAATTTCTTTCAGGTTTATGTGGGCCGGATTTTTGCCCTAGTTTTAGCCTATAAAAAGGCACCTCTTGTAAGAGTAAAAGACAGATTATTACAACCAGAAATCGTGAGGAATTTTCCTTCAAGTTCTTAATCGAACTTACTCTTGAATTCTTGAGTTCATGGCTTAGGATTCAAATCAGACTTTATCGATTAGCTTGTTCCCTAATCGTGGTGTCGCTTCATCCATCCTTATTTGCTTAAGGTTGCTGATTACCTTTGTGTGTCAGAGGTCTTGAGTTCATGAGAACAATCGAGTTCAATTTCTGTTGGGAGAAAAGATCCAACTCTGATAATTACAAGGTTGGGAGGTTCTAGGAGGGTCTTCCCCTAGGGTTGCCTATATCAGTTGGTAATCAGAGCATCAGGTTAATTCTCTTTAATTGAAGTTGTTCATATCTTGTTAGTTGTGTCTTTTGTCAAAAAAAAAAAAAAAAATTGTGCCGATTACTGTTCATCGTTACTGTTCCGAAATACTGTTCATCGTACTGTAGCGTACTGTTCACGTTACTGTTCATCCGAGTAAAAAAAAAAAAAACTGTTTGGGTGTTGTCTTTTTGTGTTTTCTGTCCAAGTTCTTGGGTTGTTAGGGTTTAAAGACAAAAAAAAAAAAAGAGTCACGTACCTTATATTGTTTAGTGTTCAAGTTGCTAGAGTATTGCTGGAATTTTCTTTTGAATATTGCTGAAATTCTGTTTTGCCTATTTCTTGAGAATTGGTTGTTGTTTTTGCAAACCCTAGACACCGCAACATAATTTGGGGAAATTCTTGTGTTTCTTGAACAAATTCTTGAAGTTCTTGGGCCACCAAGTCTTATTTTGAAAATTCTTGAACAATAAACTAAGAACTAGGGATTTCTTGGAATTGGCATAACCTATCATCCGTTTTCTTGAACTTGTTGGTGTGATCTGAATTTGTGTTCCTTGAAGAGCCGAAAAAAAAAAGAAAGAAAAAAAAAAACGAAAGAGAAAAAAAAAAGGAAGAAGAGAAGGAATTGGCTCTCATACAAAGGAAATCAAGTTTCCAAAAAAATCGTGAGTTTCCATTTCTTGGTGGGTTCCCAAATCTTGGTTAATCTCCAAATCTTGGTTGATTTCCCAAAACTTGAGTTTCCTAATCTTGATTGGTTTCCAACTCTTGAGTTCCAATCTTGATTGAATTCCAAAGACCCCAAACGACCTAACCAACCCCAAACACACCCAATTCCGTTTTCAAAACCAAACCAAACACCTTAGCCCAAACCGCCTTGGGAGTTCTTGAGTTTCTAAAATCGGTTGAGCTAGTTTTGCAATCCGATTTGACTGAAATTTGAGGACTGGTTCGTACATTATTTGAGCACCCCAAAAGCACCATTTATACTCCAAAATACTGACCAGAAATTCAGCAAAGCAACAGCTCAAAGAGAAAAAAAAAAAAAGTTTCAGCTTCGGGTAGAGTTTTTTTCTAAGATTTGCAAAATTCTGCTTGGTGTCTTGTTACTTGCTTATAGAGTCATTAATTCTGGAATTTTTGAGAGTTTGAGTTGTTTTAAGAACTTCGAGAAGGAAAATTGAGAGTGAGTGTGTTTCCTTGAGTGATACACGAGTGCTTGCAAGGTAGACTAGGATACACTTGTTTTGCAGGTTAGACAATATGTCTCAAGAGGGGAACATGCCTGAGCCGTCTGAGACCGACGTGTCACTCAAACTGGTGCTCCAAACTCTTCAAAAACAAGCGGAGAGACATGAATTTGCGATGGAGAAACATGAATTTGCGATGGCACAAATATCCGACAGGTTGGCTGCCATTGAGATGCGAGGTACCGGAGATACACACCATAGGGTTTCGAGTGTTCAGAGTGCTGATCATGATGCGGATGATGAGGGGTATCATTCTCACACCTCATTTCGATCAAGGAGAAGCCAAGAGGGAGCGAGGGAAGGTCGAGGCCGACCTAGGAGAACCGATGACAATCTTGGTTCCATCAAGACTAAGATGCCTACCTTTCATGGGAAAAATGATCCTGAAGCTTATTTAGATTGGGTTAGGAGAGTTGAGCAAGTGTTTGAAGTCCACAATTACTCTGAAGAGAAAAAGGTGAAACTTGCAGCTATTGAATTTGAAGATTGTGCATCCATTTGGTGGGAGCAAGTATGTGCCACAAGGAGGAGAAATAGGGAACAACCAATTGACACTTGGGCTGAAATGAAGCAAGTGATGCGGAAACGATTTGTACCTTTCCATTACACCACGGACTTGTACAATCGGCTCCAACGACTCACCCAAGGGTCCAGTTCGGTTGATGAGTACCACAAACAAATGGAGGTAGCGATGATAAGGGCCAATATACAAGAGGATTCAGAAGCAACCATGGCAAGATTTCTTAATGGATTAAATCCTGAAATTCGGAAGAAGGTTGAGCTTCAAGACCACTTTGAGCTACAACAAATGGTGTCTTATGCCGAGAAGGTGGAAAGGCAAGCCTTACCTATAAAGACACCTAGTGGCCGAACCACTACATCCTCTTCCACACCTTGGAGACGTGATCAATTGCCAACATCCAATGCTTGGCCAAGGCAAGGCAATAAGGAAAGGGAAAACAGGCGAATGGAGCAGCCGTTCCATCCGAGTGCAACTCCTTCTAAACCAACCCCGCGACCAACTCTTCCAAGGCCAAATACGTCTACCGACCAGCCAAAGGCATGTTTCAAATGCAAGGGAATTGGCCACCTCATGGCTCAATGCCCTAACCGAAGCATCATGTACATGAATGAAGAGGGAATGTGGCAAAGCGAAGGAGAGGAGGAATATGCGGACATGCCACCACTTGAAGAAGAAGGGAAGGATGCTGACCTGGTTGAAATAGAAGAGGACCCCGTGGCTCGAACTATGGTGACCATGAGAGTGCTAAATGCACAAGCGCAAGAAGATGATCTCCAACGGACCAACATTTTTCATACGAGATGCAAAATTGGAGATGAGGTATGTCTCATGATCATTGATAGTGGCTCTTGTACTAATTGCGTAGCTGCTGACTTTGTCGAACAAAAGCACCTTTCATGGACTTACCACCCTAAACCCTATAGACTATCTTGGTTAAATGATGGGGGGGAAGTCAAGGTGACCAAACAAGCTTTAATCACTTTTTCTATTGGTCGATACAAGGACCAAGTTTTATGTGATGTAATTCCTATGCAAGCTAGTCATGTCTTGTTAGGGCGTCCGTGGGAGTATGATAGGCAGGCTGATCATATTGGACTCACTAATAAGTATAAGTTCATTATGGACAACCTCAAGATCACTCTTTCACCCTTGACACCTACACAAGTGTATGAGGAACAATTACATCTAAGAAAAGAGCGAGAGAAAAGACAACTGAGAGAGGCAAAGAAAAGGCCGAATGTACTTGAGGATGAGGAAAAAAAGAAAGTAGAGGCCGAGTTGAGTGAAAAAGAAAATTCGAGGGGAAAAAAACTTAGTGAGGCCGAGAGTTTGAAAGTGAACAAAAAGAGCTTCTATGCAAGTGTGCGAGAGGTAGGTAGGGCTTTGAATGCACAAAGTCTTCTCATAGTACTTCTGTACAGGGAAGCTGATTATTCTTCTTTTTACACACTAGGCATAACCGATTCTCTTCCTAGTGCAATCTACTCTCTTTTGCAGGACTTCAAGGATGTGTTTCCGGAGGAACTACCAAAAGGATTACCTCCAATTCGAGGTATCGAACATCAAATCGACTTTGTTCCTGGAGCAATTCTCCCAAACCGACCAGCCTATAGAGCAAATCCGGAGGAAACAAAGGAAATCCAAAGGCAAGTCGATTCCCTCCTTGAAAAGGACCAGGTACGTGAATCTCTTAGTCCTTGTGCAGTTCCAGTCATTTTAGTGCCTAAGAAAGAAGGGACTTGGAGAATGTGTACAGATTGTCGTGCAATTAATAAAATTACTGTTAAGTATCGTCATCCTATTCCTAGGTTAGATGATATGTTAGAAGAATTGCATGGGGCAATCATTTTCACTAAAATTGACTTAAGATCTGGTTATCATCAAATAAGGATAAAGGAAGGAGACGAATGGAAAACTGCTTTCAAAACAAAGTATGGTCTTTATGAGTGGCTTGTGATGCCTTTCGGCTTAACAAACGCTCCAAGTACTTTCATGAGGTTAATGAACCATGTTTTAAGGCATTTTCTTGGGAAGTTTGTTGTTGTTTATTTTGATGATATATTGATCTTTAGCAAGTCTTTAGATGAACATGTTGAGCATTTGCGACTTGTTTTAAGTGCCTTGCGTGAAAATAGGTTGTTTGCTAACATGGAAAAATGTGTCTTCTGCACTCCTGAAGTTAATTTCCTTGGATATATTGTTGGTGCAAATGGCATACGTGTTGATCCCGCCAAGGTAAAAGCCATCTTAGAGTGGCCGACTCCAACCAATGTGTCTCAAGTAAGGTCTTTTCATGGTCTTGCAAGTTTCTATAGGAGATTTGTTAAAGACTTTAGTACTATTGCAGCACCTTTGAATGAGACAATTAAAAAGAATGTGGGGTTTCAATGGGGAAAAGAGCAAGAAGAGTCATTTAATAAGCTTAAAGATTTGTTAACTTCAGCACCTATTCTTGCTTTGCCTAATTTTGATGTGACGTTTGAAGTTGAATGTGATGCTAGTGGGATTGGCATCGGGGCTGTTTTACATCAAAATAATAGGCCCTTGGCATATTTCAGTGAGAAGTTGAGTGGGGGAGCTCTTAATTACCCTACTTATGATAAAGAATTGTATGCTGTTGTGCGTGCTCTTGAAGTGTGGCAGCATTATCTTATGCCTAAGGAATTTGTGATACATACTGATCATGAATCAATTAAATTTCTTAAGGGGCAGGGTAAGTTGCATAAAAGACATGCGAAATGGATTGCATTTATTGATTCCTTTCCATATATCATTAAGTATAAGAAGGGAAAAGATAATGTCGTTGCGGATGCATTGTCTAGAAGGTATATCTTGATCACTAACCTGAGCACTAAGTTACTTGGGTTTGAGCACATTAAAGACTTGTATGCACATGATGCTGATTTTTCTAATGTGTTTCAAGCTTGTGAACATGCTGCATTTCAAAGGTTTTATAGGCATGAAGGCTTCTTGTTCAAAGAAAATCGCCTATGTATTCCCAACTGTTCACTTAGGGAATTACTTGTTAGAGAAGCCCATGGCGGAGGGTTGATGGGGCATTTCGGTATTGATAAAACTCTTGACATTTTGCATGAGCATTTCTATTGGCCTAAAATGAGGCGTGACATTGCTAACATTTGTGATAAGTGTTTAAAGTGTAAGCAGGCAAAGTCAAGGAGTAACCCTCATGGATTGTATACTCCTCTGCCCGTACCTCATGCTCCTTGGACAGACATATCCATGGATTTTGTGCTTGGTTTACCAAGATCTTCTACAGGTATGGATAGTATCTTTGTTGTAGTGGATAGATTTTCTAAAATGGCTCATTTTATCCCTTGTAGGAAAACAAGTGATGCGCGCCATGTTGCTGATTTATTCTTCAAGGACGTGGTTAGATTGCATGGGGTACCGCGTACTATTGTAAGTGATAGGGATGTGAAATTCTTAAGCTACTTCTGGAAATCCCTTTGGGGAAAGTTGGGAACGAAGTTGCTATTTTCTACTTCTAGTCATCCGCAAACGGATGGTCAAACCGAGGTAACCAATCGAACCCTTGGTGCTCTACTTCGAGCCATTGTTCAAAAGAACTTGAAGAAGTGGGAAGAATGTTTGCCTATCGCTGAGTTTGCATATAACCGAACCACTCATTCTACTACTAATCATTCTCCTTTTGAAATTGTTTATGGGTTTCAGCCGCTAACCCCTCTAGATTTATCACCTATTCCTGTTGATGAGTGTTTAAGCGCAGATGGTGTCAAAAAGGCAGAGGCTGTTCGGACCTTGCATGAGAGAGTCCGAGCTCAGATTGAAAAGAAAAATGCGCAATATGCACAACATGCGAATAAGGGAAGAAAGCATGTTGTATTCGAACCTGGTGATTGGGTTTGGGTGCACATGAGGAAGGAAAGGTTTCCAGCATCTCGACGGACCAAGTTACATCCAAGAGGCGACGGACCTTTTCAAGTTCAAGAGAGGATCAATGACAATGCATACAAATTGGAACTTCCAAGTGAGTATGGCATAAGCGCATCTTTTAATGTGTCTGACCTATCCCCTTTTGATTTTGATACAGACTTTGAAGATTCGAGGACGAATCCTTTCGAGGAGGGAGGGAATGATGCAAGTACGGGTGCGCAACAACTTCAACCTTGGGTCAAGGACCCTTTGATCAATATTGGTGGTCCGATGACAAGATCAAGAACCAAGAAGGTGAAGGAAGCTTTACGAGCCTTGATCATTCACCATACAAGCAAGGAGCAAGCTAGGTTTGAAGACTTGATGGACCATGAAGTTACTTTGTTCACTTGCACGTTTGAAGTGAAGGAATGATCTCATACTTGTTAGCTTAGTTGGTAGTTGTTTAAGGACTACCTAGTTTAGTAGTTGTTAGGCGTTGAGTATTTTATTACTTATTGGGCCTTATCGAAAAGCCTTAAAGAGCTGGTTCTTTAAGCTCTTTATGCGGACCGAATTTCTTTCAGGTTTATGTGGGCCGGATTTTTGCCCTAGTTTTAGCCTATATAAAGGCACCTATTGTATGAGCGAAGGACAGATTATTACAACCAGAAATCGTGAGGAATTTTCCTTCAAGTTCTTAATCGAACTTACTCTTGAATTCTTGAGTTCATGGCTTAGGATTCAAATCTGACTTTATCGATTAGCTTGTTCCCTAATCGTGGTGTCTCTTCATCCATCTTTATTTGCTTAAGGTTGCTGATTACCTTTGTGTGTCAGAGGTCTTGAGTTCATGAGAACAATCGAGTTCAATTTCTGTGGGGAGAAAAGATCCAACTCTGATAATTACAAGGTTGGGAGGTTCTAGGAGGGTCTTCCCCTAGGGTTGCCTATATCACTGTCTATAGTACTTTTGGAGGACCCCTTTTGTTTCATGGGATGACTTTGTATGTACTTGACTGACTGTTCTGTATAATTGCTTGATCCGGTTATGTGTTCTATGTATATGTGTTATGTGTTTAAATGCTCTACGCGGTAGTTATTTTAGTTAATTGTCCTTGTTTAATTGTTCCTGTTTAGTGCTACGAAAAGGAGGGTTAGGTGCCCTTTAACAGTATATTTATTTTGTCACCTAGATCGACTTAGATTGATGGAAGGCACTCGTAGTGGTAAAGGCCGTGGACGCGGGGGTGGGCATCCCACGCCTGAAAGGGGCACTGGGAAACCTCATCTGGACCTAACCCTGAACCTAGGGTTGATCCTAACATCCAAATAGCGGCTGCTATGCAGCAAATGACTAATTTACTAGCCCAGGTGGTGCACCAACAGGGTCAAAACCCTAACCCCAACCCTGGGAACCCCGGTAATCACATGGAGAGCGAGAATAGGGCTCTCGAGTGGTTTCAGAAGTTTGCCCCACCAAAGTTTATCGGAGGGCCCGATCCGGACGTGGCCGAAAGGTGGCTAGAGAAGATGGTGGATATCTTTGCCGCCCTACATTATACGGAGGAGAGGCAGGTGACCTTCGCCGTCTTTCAACATGAAGGGGCGGCCCGTTCCTGGTGGAACGTTATTCGGCAAAAATGGGAACGGGAACAAACGCCCAGGACCTGGGTGAATTTTATGCGAGAATTCAATGCTAAATTTTTGCCTCCTCCAGTTCAGGAGCGGAAGGAAGATGAATTTATTCGATTTCGTCAGGGGACCCAATCTGTAGCGGAGTACGAGAGCCAATTCACCCGCCTATCCAAATTTGCACCCGAACTCATCATGACTGAGCAACGAAGAATACGGCGATTTGTCCAGGGCCTGAACGTAGAAATCCAGAAGGACCTCGCGGTAGCCCAAATTAACGCCTTCAGCGATGCAGTGGAGAAGGCGCAACGAGTAGAGAATGCTAGGTTACAGGTGAGGAACTTCCAGGCGAAAAAGCGAGGATTTCCTGGAAGTAGTTCGGGGCAGGGGGATGAGAGTACCCCTTCCAAGTTTGGGCGGGGAATGGGAGGAGAAAGGATGCCGGGAGTGTCACGAGAGGGCCCGTCACGAGGCGGCCAAGTGGGGAGTGGCCAGAGAGGAGGCTCGACTTCTGCAGTACGCGGACCTTGCGGGTATTACGGAAAGTCAAACCTCTCAGAGGACAATTGCTGGAAGAATGAGGGAAAATGTTTGCGCTGTGGAAGTGCAAACCATCAGCTTGCTACATGTCCAGTCCTATCACGAGATGGAAAGTGGAGTCAACAATCGAAGAGGACTAATTCTGAACCGGCCAAGGTGGAAGGGACCAAACCTAAGGTAGCGGCTCGAGTGTATTCTCTGGAGCCACAACAGGTCCCCGATTTTTCTGAAATTGAGGAAGGTACGATTTCGGTAGTTCACCGATTTGTGAAAATCTTAGTAGATCCCGGTGTTACTCATTCATTTGTCAACCCCAATTTTATGTACGGAATAGATACAAAACCTGCTCGTCTACCCTACGACCTGAAAGTAGTACTCCTATGGGGAAACATCGTTTGAGCACTGGTATGGTTTGTAAGGATTGCCGCGTTTGGGTAGGAGAGAAGGTTTGGGGTGTGTGTTGACGCAAAACCAGAATGTGAAACCTTTTGCCTCTAAGAAATTGAAACCCCACGAACAAAAACTATACAACCCACGACCTGGAGTTAGTCGCAGTTGTTTTCGCTCGGGAAAAGTGGAGAAATCATGGGATAGAAGAGACTACATGGGAGGTGGAAGAAGAGATGCGAAAGAAATATCCTGAACTATTCG
>NW_020861573.1:0-19774 GCF_003713205.1 Coffea eugenioides
CACCCGGAAATGCTTTTGATCATGGGACTGACCCGGAAATGCTTTAAAATTGGGATAGACCCACGGGATCTTTGGAATGTTGGCGGCACAAAATCCAGGCCCAACGTGATATTTGGAATGTTGGCGGCACGAAATTCAGGCCCAACGTGATTTTGTGAAGTTGGCGGCACAAAGTCCAGGCCCAACGTGATTTTTGAAATGTTGGCGGCACGAAGTCCAGGCCCAACGCGATCTTTAGAATGGTCAGTGGGATAAGACCCAATCCTGCCATCCAATGGTCAAGAAATTTGGTTTTGATTTGTCAAGATACAAGAAATTGAATTTGATTTTTCCAAGAAGCAAAAGTTTGAACTTTGATTTTTGATTTTTGACTTTGAATTTTCCTGATTTTTCGAGAGAACCTTTTTCAACAATAATTTGCCCCAGTGTAGGGCCTTCTCTTCTTTCTTCTCTTTCTCCGGCATTGGCCTTCCCCAACTCAGAAGCTTTTCGTCGACTTCAACTGTGAATACCTGCACAGGGGCTTACATGCACTCGAATGAGCATGACTAATTTGAAAAATGCATTATTTTGATTCTTGGACGAAATCCTCAATTGAACTACAAAAATATTTTCCCCTGTGTGGGCTTGCTTTCACAAAATCTTATAAACAAAATTTTGCCCCAGTATAGGCCATTTAATTGCAAAAACTTGTCTGGATGACTTTCCATTTATTTGAACACTGCAAGAAACTATATTTCCTAAAAGAAAATTTCATGATGAATTTCTTGAAATAAAATCACATCACAGAAGATTTCTTCCTCACCTTGGCATTGGTGTTTTGGGTAATGGGTCACAATTTCCAGTTGGTTCATCTTTCAGGACCGATCAAGTGGGCATTATTTCTGATTTGGAAATGGGAGGTCAAGATTTGTCTTATTTTTGTGCCCAAATTGTACGTAATCCGATCAATATCACATCTTAGTGAAAGCAGAGAGTTTGTCACCCTTATTTCTTAAGAAAATTGAGTCAACATATAAGCTTTAAGCTTGCAACAAACGAGTAAGAACGATAGCTAAACCTGTGAAAACTGGTTATACCCCTATGATCACAAATGATTGATAAATTTCTTACGAGCATAATCCTCACTTTGGATTGTCATGAAGGAATAAGTTAACGATGGACTTTGTTAGCTTGTAATGTGGCTTGAAACGATAGTTGAAGACTTTCAAGGATATTGCACCATAGATCGCATTTTTCCAAAATTGCCCCTATTTTGAAATCAAAAGATCTCAGACTTTGTTTGCATTTTTCTCATCACTCACCAGAGATTTCAGCGTCGAATTTTCTGCATTTTCTTGCATTTACTTTTCTTGCTTTGCTTTTTGCCTCTTTTCCCTTTCCCTCGAGCTGATGGGTTTTCACATGGTGAGTAGCGTCAACCTCACACCTAATCAATTCAGAAATACAGCTAAAATTTTCGACATCAGAGATTTCCTTGACAAGGCCAGCGCAAAGAACAGAAGTCAGGACTTTCGGCTTTGTAATGGGGTCAGGTGGGGTGCTTAGAAAAATTAAGGCTTGAAGGCAGATTTCAAGAGTGGTTTTAAGAATCTGAGATCGCATTGTTGTTCAACCCTATTTTAGGGTAAAATCAGAATTTGCCCCAGTTTTTGCTCAATTGAGGCTTTTCATTTTCTTTTTCCTTTTGATTTTTCGGCCTTTTGCCATTCTTTTGAACTTTCACAAAATTTGCCCCAGTTTATTTTTGAACTGAGGTTCTCTTTTCTTCTTTTGTTTTTGATTTTGTTGCTTTTCACTTTTCACTTCTTGAAATTTTCTTTTCAACTCAAACTTCGCCCCCAGTGTGGGGTTTGCGATTCTCAGGGGTTGCCAAACGAAATATTTTATTCTGAAGGCTCAAAAGGGATAACTAGGGATAGAATGTTTGATTGGAAAAGAAGATGGCCTGACTTGTATTCCGTTCCTTACAATAACTCTGAAAGGAAACTTTCATTAATGCGAAATTTTTGGCATGTATCTGAATTAACTGATTGAGGAAGACCCTTGTTCATCCATATTTGTGAAACATAGGCGATCCGTGCGGACAAAACTCTTCCTTTTCTTTTTTTTCAAAATTAGAAACCCAAGTGGAATCAAATTTCCCCAATTTGCGGTTCCCTCCTTATTCTAGCATTTTTGCTTTTCTCTTTTCTTTTCAAAATTCCCCAATCTCCTTCCCCAATGTGGGGTGCGATCATATGTGCACTCGAAAAGAACCACCAATTTTGCTCAAATAGGGATGCAAGGGGTGATCAGTGTTTAGGTTGTAGAAACGACGGCCAAAGTATCATTCTTATACCTCATGACAACCGAAGTAGCGAAATGGTTATTGAAAATCCATTCCCCTTTTGATATTTGAAAATTTTCCAATGAAGGGTAGTGATCATTAAGGCCTTATTTGAAACGAAATTATTCTTTTATAGGCTCAAATGGGAGAGCAAATGATAAAAATCTGTATAGGTAGAGAAAAGAATGCTCGAAGTATCATTCCAAATTTTCAAAACAAACAAGAATAATGCACATTTTTGCTTTCACTTAGATGTGAATTGAATCCAGATTAAACCATGGGATTTTTCAAGCAAAGATTGCCCAATTTACAATTTATCAATCAATGTGACTGATTTTATTTTGGGGTTAAGTGAAGGAGAAAGGTATCTCATTGGGCCTTCTGAATGACCTCTTTTAATTTTTGAGCACTCTTATTGTGTAGCTCGGATCACCAATCTGGTGTATACATTTGTGAGTTTTCAGGCCAAAGGTTGAAAAAATCTCAATTTGAGTCTTATTTCTTAAAATTCATCATGAAATCTCCAATGAATAAGAATAAAGAATGAAATGTACATAAATATACACAAAACAATAATTGTCCAAAAATTTTATTGCTGAAAAAGTTTGAAACAAAATTTCTCGTTCAATTATGATACAAATGAGAATAGAAAACTTCTAAAGAGCTCCACATATATATCCCTTTTTGTTTCCTTCTCTTTTGACACAAAAATATATTAACAAGTCAAATATACAGAAATTTCCTTGAAAACAATTATGAACTCTCTTAGAAGCTCTTAGCCTAGAGCTTTCAGATGGATCTTTCAGGTTTCCATTGTTGGATCTGCCCAAGAATCAAATAATACTTTCCAAACTTTATCGGATCAAAAATTGTTATCCAATATAGGGAAATATTTTCATCTTATTGCAACATTTTTTTATGAATGCAGGGGAGGGGGGAAACAAAAGAAAAATACCCCGAGTTAGTGAACAAGAATATAAAATCGGTATGCATGTCCTATGGGGGAACCCTTTTATGCCAAGGGTAGGCCTAGCATGAAAATGCAATCCGCTAGAATAGGCACTATACAATACCTGATGGATCCGATCAACTCATGGAGTGAAAATAATTTTGAAAAATTTGGCCCATTGGAATAAGAAGAGACGTTTGTCAAAATGAGGACCTCGTCCGAATAGATTGATCACCTTTGATCGATACAAGAACTTGCAAAAACGCACGGGTTTGACCTTGACGAACTCCTATCGAAGAGATTGGAACTTGTTGACAAAATTTCTCAGTGGTCAAAACCCTAACTGACCAAGTGATTGGATGCAATGGACGGTTTTCTTCAAAATTGACTAGATTTCCCAATTTGGAATTTCGACATTGAAATCCTAATTGGTCAAATGAAATTGACAATTTATTAAAAATCGACCGGATTACCCTAAAAGGGAAACAGGTCAAATGAATGGAATGAAATTTAATTTATCCAAAATTAATCAGATCACCCTAAAAAGGGTAAATTGATCAACTAGACTGAACGAAACTTGATTTATTCAAAATCGGCTCGGTTGCCCTAAAAATGGATAAATTGGCCAAATGAATGAAATTGAACTAGTGATTTATTCAAAAATCGGCCGAATGACCCTAAAAAGGGTAAATTGGTCAAATGAATTGACGATTTATTCAAAATCGACCAGGTGACCCTAAAAAGGGTAAGTTGGTCAAATGAATTGATGATTTATTCAAAAATCGACCAGGTGACCCTAAAAGGGTAAATTGGTCAAATGAATTGATGATTTATTGAATGAATTGGCAAAATGGATTGGTTGAATTGTCCGGCCATTGGTTATTTCAAAATTATTGAGGTGCATTAGTCTATGACCTTCTAAAAATCAAATTTTGGCCTCAATTTATTTATCGTCTCAATAGGAGGAATCATTTGTGAATTTCTTCAAATAAATGTCCTTCACGCAAGGGATTTTTACCAATTTTTGATAAAATGGCCAAAAAGTGATTATTAGATGCTCATATTCCAAAGATCACTCTATGAAAATGATCGGATCCTACCTTACCTTGTGCACTACCCCTTTGGATGGTACAAAATGTAAACGTGCAAGTCTCACTGGATTAAGTATCCGAGACACAAGGTGGCTTATTCCTAAACACGGGATTCCCTATGTGGCATTCCCTTTCTATGGTTTATGCATGATGCCAATTATCAAAGCGATGTAAATATGTGACAAATATGACCTAAAGGACATAAATAATGTATCGGGGGGAAAAAGTCTAAAAATGAAATGTATTTATTGAAAATCAAGTGTAATAACTGAAATTTAAACATGTGAGTCATCTAGTGGGGTAAGTCACTAAAAGAGTGCCAAAAAGGCCTCTTATTGCTAAGGCATATGAATGCAAGCCAAGAAAACAAAAGAATGGTTAGTGCAATTGATAATACACATAACACATTGGGAGCAATTAAAAAAAGAAATACAATAAAAACAAGTAAAAGGGGTGGAACCCCTTCCCTCGTGCCTAATGTGCTTAAAAGGGTGAGGTTGACTCTAACCTAGGCAAACTCTAACATGGATGCATGAGGCTGGGGCTCACTAATGCAACTAGACTCGATAAGTCTCGGCTCCCAAGCCTTCAGACCTAAAGGCGAAGGGTCATCACTCCCAGGGCCTTTGATCGGTGGCTCGAGTGATCCCTTAGGTAGCGCTATGGGCGCAGAGCACACCAGCCGCCTACCCAAGGCAATCGATCCTAATCCTACAAGGCGGTGTGGGAAACGCCCACGAAAAATAAAATAAAATGGGATAAAAGCAAGTAAACGTGCACGTATGAAGTGTTCCCCTATTTTGAGGGAAGGGGTTGAGAACCAACACGAGGCTCTAAAGGTGCCACACCCCCTCCCAAATGCAATGCAAGCGCGAGATAAATAAGTAAACATACATCCAATCAACCAATCACACGTACGTGAGTGAGGGAATAGTTGGATACGCGCGCGAGGCAAAAGGCCCTAAAAATGGAAAATGCAACCCTAATATCCAAATGCAATGCATAAAAAGGGTAGAAAAAGGAAACGAATGGCTAAGTCAAATGCTTGGACCCACTTAGGAAGTCCCCAGTGGAGTCGCCAACTGTCGCGCCCCACTTTTCGATTGTGTGAATTGTGGATGTGTGATGAATATGTGGTATGAACGTGTGCAAAATAAAAAGTAAAAGGCCATGGGACTTTGGAAAGCGACGATTTGGCCAAATGAAATTTTAAAAAGGGTTTTTTAAATATGAAAACGGAGTCGCCACTTGGTATAGATTTGGGGTGTACCAAGTCACCCAAAAGAGTGTTTTTTAAAGACAAAGTAGTAAAACCCTTTTTAAAACGACTCCTAGTCCACGTAAGCCAAAGAAAAAGGTTCGGGGGTCACGTTTGACAAAGGGGAAGGCAAGGATAGAATCCAAGGCACCCCTTTGACCTAGCCAAGGCTAGTTGCGCGACTTAACCTTACCTTTCCTAATTTTCTACCCAATATATGTTCGCACGTTGGATATGACTATATGAATGCAAAACGAAAAGGAAAATGCAATCCTAAATTCTACGATGTCTCTCGTGAGGCTTTTGGTCCCAAACCACATGAATTGTGGCGGCCAACAAAGGAAAACCTCATAGAGGTCGATTAATGCAAATGAGATTCAAGCGTGCAAGTGTGAAAGTGTATGAAAGATGCAAGAAATGCAAGTGCAAGTGTGCGAAATTGTATAAAGGTGCTTGTGTGAAATTGTAAAACAAATTCAAGTGTTTTCGTGTGCAAGTGTATGAAAAGGTGCATGTGTGGAATTGTATGAAAAATCCAAGTGTTTGTGTGCAAGTGTATGAAATATAGTGATAAGTACATATAGGTGTAATTAAGTGCAATTTTGTGAAGTAGAAATCAAAATGAACAATAAGGAAAGGAAAATGTGAATTGAAAAGAATGAGTGAGTGATAAATGAGAATGAATGAACCTAAGGGAATGCATCAGGTCGGGTGTGGGAATGACTCCTAACTTTTTCGACTTCGATTTTCCCTTTGATTAGAAGGCAAAACTAGCGTGCTAAGGCTATCGAGTAGCCACACTCGCTCGTTTCCCTTATCAGAAGGGGACCCTCAAGCAAATGGACCCTACAACTATCATGATATGCAAAAATCCTAAAATGAAGGGAAAGGGGGTTCGAGGAGCATGCCAAGTGATAAAACTAAGAAAAATGCATGATATGTGGTGAACAAGCAAATGATATGCTAATGAGGGGAAATCCCTAAGGGTCTAGCGTTGGACTAGCCCATTCTATGAATTCCGACTAGCGTTGGACTAGCGGAAACGTACATTCATCCATTCCATTCATTCATGGCTATGAAAGCAAGTAGACATGCCAAAATACTCGTAAACACATAGCACATAGCATTTAGCATGCTCGACTAGATGCAAGAGCCTAATAAAGCAATTAAACATGTAGCAACAAAAACAAGCAAGCAAGGGGAAGGGGAAGTGGACCAGACGCTCTCCGAGCCCTATCTATTACAAGCCAAGAGGTGTACACATACCCCATAAAAGCATAAAGGGGAAGGGGAAATGGACAAGATGCTCTCCGAGCCCTATCTATTACAAGCCAAGAGGTGTACACATACCCCATAAAACTTAAATAAAAGTAAAAGCAAGCAAGGAGGTAAGGAAAGCGGAGTAGGCATGCATATTCACATAACACGTAGGAGCACATAGGGTCAAATGAAGTGCAAAATGAGGGATAGAGTGTACCTCCCTTGAAGCGACGCCCTAACGTAGTGAAATTACTAACTTGCCCTCCAAAATAATAAAAAGGTCAAGGTACCACTTAAATTATCAAATAAATCAAAGAAAATGGAAATAAACGCCAAATTGAATCACTTGAGGCCTGCCAAAGAAAGTAAACTACTCGTACTTAACCAATTAAGACAAGCAACGATCCAATTGAGAAATTAAAGAGGTTTAAAGAGCCAATTTATTATAAACACTAAGGGACTTGAAAAAAAAAACATAAAAATAAAATTAAGACTCTAAGGTGAAACAAAACCAAATCAAACAAGGAATTTCACAAAAAGGTAAATGAGAAGCAATTTACTAGTATCTAAGTAACAAAATGCCAAAGAATCCAAGAAAAATCAAATTAACTACAAATATGGGAAAAAGATATTACTAGACCCTTTAAATCCATTCTACAATCCCTTAAGTATCTACCCAAAACAAATCAAGATGTGTTAAAGAGGAAAAAGGCATGTTAGGAGGACAAAATTAATTAAGTTTTCCAATTAATTGGGCCATGGAAGCATTAGATGGAAACCAAGGGGTTGGAGTGCAATTTTTGAAAATCATTTTCATGCAAAAGCCATGCAATCACGTAGAGGAAACTTTCTATTTCTGCAATACATTTCTGCCGTGAATTACCTTCCAGTTTGTCATGTAAATGTGCACATCAAATGTCAAGATTTCCACCAGCAATCATAGACTACACATGCAACTTCATTCCAAGATTAACACATGAATTGAAACTAACCATCAAGGATAAAGAATTGACAGCAAAGGAAGGAAGAAGGAAAAAAATGCAGCAAGGTTTCAGCAATCTAGGAACCTTCGGCGACCGAGATTGACTCGGGATTTGTTTCAACCAGGCATCAAGCTCTGAACTAAGGCAAAAGCCACAACGATACTGCGATCCAGACAATCAAACAAACATAGAAAGCAACAATGCAAACTCTTAAAACTCTTATGCAGGCCTACGGTCGAAACAGCGGCTGCAATTTTCTTGTGCCAAAAGTGATTGTGCGATGGGAAAAGAGAAGGAACTAATGTGGACTCGTGTGAACTTAGGATAGTGAGAAAGGAGAAATGCAAGTCTATGACACACAATTCCAACATCCCAACAAATCAAAACATAGAAGGAGAATCACACAAATGCTAGAGCAAAATTGCAGCAAGCATTCGGCAACCAGAAATTCATTTTTCAGCAAGCATCCTTTCGGCCATACAACTACCGCACAAACCTCTCACTTTGCATCATGAAACTTGTAAGTTTAAGCATCAAAAAGTCGGCCAACAAACATGCAGAATTCGAATAGTTCAAGCAACTAAAACATTTTCTGCAACAACTTCATGCCAAAACATTTTCTGCAACAAGAAGGAATTGTCGACAGTCAACTAAAACCTCAGGACCCCAGCGTTCCAAGACCACAAAACCTATACTAAGGACCCATACGATCACTAAACTAATTGGATCGAATCATGCACCATTAGATAGCAGAAAAATAAGGGGCTAGGAGCCAGATTTCCGTCATTCAAAAACCAGGTCCAACTTTAACTTGGGCGTTCTGCTATGAGCAGAATCGTTGCAGTAAAAAAAATAGATCTTAGTTTGGGTTTGACAGAGTCATCTAAGTTCAAAGGTTACATATAATCACAAGGAGACATGGAGGAAATTTCTGTATGAAAAACAACAAGAAAGACGCAAGCCGCAAGTGCAAATGAAGCAGTAATTTGGCATGCTTACTACATTTTCTGGAATAGATGGAAAAAAAGAACAACATGGGATACCTTTCAACTGCTTTGGTCCTCAAAGAAGCGTGGGAAAACTCACGAAAAACATGTTCCAATGCTGGAATCTGGCCATCAATCTTGCTGCAGAAAACTCCAAGAACCTGGCTCGAATTTTTCCAGATCTCGCCGTGGGTCGTTGCTGATGGGTGGAAGAAAGCTCGACCTACTTGCTTTTCTTAAACGACGGCTAGAGACGGTGGAGATGGCCGAAGTGGTGGTTTGCGGTTGCCCTTCTAGCCTAGCTTTCTGGGTTTTTCAGAACTCTCACGCCGCTCCTTCTTTCCCTCCGTCAGCCCTTTCCTTCTAGTTTTCCTCTCTTCACAGCCGTTAACTTAGCTTCCCAGCTCACTCCCAGATTCTAGCCGTCAACTTGGGATTCTACTCTTTCACTCACGGTTTCCCCTTTCTCAAACTCACAGCTTTTCACTCAGCCCCCTACCACTCTTAGTCTTTCTTGGTTTCTCTTTGTTTTTCCAGATTCCACCTAAGCCCACTCTTTCTCTCGGCCGCTGTTTTCTGTTCCTTTCTCTCCCCGCTTGCTAGCTCTCCCCACGATGAAGCTCCCTCCGTTGGTTCTCTCCCTAAAGCCCGCAGCCTTTCTTTCTTTTTCCTTTGCTGTTTTTCTTTTCCCTAACCGAGCTCTCCCCTCTTGCGGCTCCTTCTTGTTTTCTATTTATATGGGGGCCAAAACAACCCTAAACCTTCAGTCCTTCTTCTGCAATTTGCAGCCAAGGAGCTCCCCAAAGTTCACTTGCAAGCTGCGGCAAAAACGCAGCCTTCATGCTGCGCGTTTTTTTTTTTTTTTTTTTTAACTTTTTTAACTTTAAACTTAATAAATACAGAAATGATAAAATATAAATAATAATAATAATAACAAATTGCCAAAACCATGTAATAATAATAAGAATGAAAACAAATAAATAAAAAACAAACTAAATAAATAAAAACAACAAAAATGTCCATTTTTCAAATTTTCTTCATTTTTCCTTTTTTCTCCTTTAAAATAACTTAATAAAAATAACTAAAGTGCAAAAAGGTTGAATTTAAAGAAATAAACATATTTTTGTGAACAAATTTTCCTTTTTTTTCCTTTTTCTCTTTTTTCCATTTTTCCAATCCAACTAAAGCCTATTTTTTTGAATTTTTCTTTTCAAGAAAGCATTGAATAAAAACAAAATGACTACAACATATTTTTTGATGTTTTCCTTTTCTTTTATCTAAAAACTCTACGCTAACCTTAAAACTTAAAAGCTAAAACTAAAAAAAAATTAAAACTAAAAGTAAACAACGAACGCAAGCAATCTAAAATGAAAATCATGAAATAGATGCTACATAAAATTATTCAAAATTTGGTGTCTACAATTTTCATTGTCAAAAAGTTGAAATATAGAAGTGTATTTTCATGGTCGAAAGCTGAAAAAGAGTTCTGACTAGTTGAAGGTATTTTGGTCATTTCTCAATCCACAGAGCTCCAAATTGGATGATTCTTGAGGCATTGGAAAGTAAACTCAAAGGAATACAACTTTCCTGTTTTACACAAGAGCTAGTACAGCCTCCATCATTGAGAAAATATCAGTTGAAGTTGGACCCAAAACAGAGCAAGGATGAAATCTGCCTAGAATGAGCAAACCTGCAAAAGGGGAAAACATGGGTATAATGCGCGACCTAAGGTCGCGTATTCGAGGTCGCATATTCTAGTTTTTCTGCTGCAACTTGCTCTGCAACTTGTTTTACATTCACGCAACCTTTCCAACTCATCTACAACTCAGAATTTCAGCTGTATCTGACCAAGAAGAGTGTAAAAACTTGAAGAACAACTCTTGGTGAGTTCAAGAGCAAATTTTGCCAACCAAGAAACGACTCACCTTGAGCTTGAATCCTCTATAAATAGCAACCTTTGAGGAACATTTTTACAACTTTGGAAGGCTAGAGAAACTCCACAAAAATGTAGTCTTCACTAGAGTTTCTTTAGTTCATTAGTTAGGGTAGATTAGTATAGTTAGTGTAGTTTATCCTTCTTGTATTTGTAGTTAGATTTGGATGAAAATTTGAAGAGCAAAGATGGAGAGTTAGAGCTCATGTGACAAGGGTGACTTCTCTCCTATCACTTTCTCTTTTGTATTTGATTTCATATTTTATTATAATACAAGTTTGGATCTTGTTTTTCATGTTTAGTTAAATTTTATACCTAGAGTTATGGATGAACTTTCTATATCTTGTTAGTGATGTTTATTTGGTTATTTGATGATATTATTTTGAGCAAGTTATTTATCACTTTTGCTTTTCTAATCATGATTAACCGGCCATTAATTGTGATAATCTTAAGGTGTTAAGTTTTCAATGAGAATTGGGATTTAATACTAGTTCAAAGAAGTGATAAACCTAGGGAGTACACTCACGAGAGTAGAGGTGCACCTATGTGGCTTTGGTGACTTGTTTCATGTAATTTCATAGAAGAAATGAGCTTGTAGTTGATTTCATGACCTCGAGAGTAGGTATGGCTTAACTACAAGTATAGTTGATTCACTACGAGAGTAAGTTTCACATACATTAGGAAATTACGCCATAACTAGCTAAGATAATAGCATTCACTTAACCGGTAATTTCATTTGCAAGAGTAGTTAAGAATTCCATACCTCTAGGAGCTTTCTAGTATTATTTTTATCACTTTTACTTCATGTTCATAGTGTAGAGTTAAGTTCTTACATTTGTGATAGTATAAATAATAAAGGAGTTCGAAAACCATCGGTAATTGACAATCTTCTTTGTGGGATCGACCCTTAATACCTTATACTCAATTACGACTCGTATACTTGAGAAAAATCGTGTGTGGGGTATTTAGGATTTATAAATGTAAAACTTGACTGTGGTGAGCTAATTGTTATATGTATATCCCGCGCTCGTCAATAAACAATAAATTTTGATAATAAGGAGGAAGTTCAGCTGAGCAAAGGAGTCCTGACTTAAGAGGTTATTGTGGTTTGTTGCTAGAAGAAATGGAGATTTTTTTTTTGTGAACTTAGGTCAAGAGAGATGTCTAGATACACTAAAAAAGAAAGATAGAATTATCATGATTTAAGTGGAAGTTGGAGTCAGAGTAGAGTGTGATTTACTCACATATTGGATGATGCCTATAAATGTCTCTAAATAGGGGGTTGATAGCTGCGTATTCTTTGAGAGAGGTCAAAATTTATAAACGAGAGAAAAGAGTCAGCTTGGTGGCTGCTAGAGAAGGGATAGGGGAGTGCTGAAGAGAGAGGAGAAGATTTCTGCAGTTGAGGTACAGCTCTAGTTCTTTTAATAAAGTTTTAGAAGGTTGTGTATATTAAATTCTGACCTCCTATATGAAGATCATGTCCGAGGATTCTTAGATAAGTTATTTAATATATAATACATGATTGTTTATTGTTGGGAATCTAGAGAAATCAGAAATCTGACAGATTTCTATGTAAATTCCTGAAAATAGTCTCTGCCTCTAACTTTATTTCTTTCGTATGAAAATTAGTAGTTTGGTAGTTCTATGTGTTAACAATATATGTACAAAATTTCAAAGAAAAATTCGTTGTGTCAATTGAGTTATGAATTTTTGTTCATAATTGGTATGGATTTCACTTCATACTGAATTAAACTTCTAGCATTTACTGGGAACAGTGTGTCTGATTTGTATGAAATTTTGTAGAACTATGGTATTATACGTATATGACATGAATATCAAATTTCATGGGGAAATTCGAAGTATAACCTTTTGTATTTTGTTTTGAATCTGGTTTACTTTGACAGGTTGTGATGTTTGATGAATTTTTGTCAAGAAAATGAACTTGAATAATTTTTTCCCAAGAAACTTTTATGATATTGTTTTAAATGTGTTGATGAGTTGGTTTATGAGCATTTCCAGGGTCTATAGATGTTAGAAGCTTGTAACTTGAATCAAGAAATCTTGTTCGTCTAATCTATCAAAAAAACTGAACAGGTTTAAATGGCTAAAACTTGTGTTGAAAACCCATGACTTTTGAAGTAAACTCTCTCAAATAGAATCGTGAATTTAAAGTATTATAAGTCAAATATAGTTTTGGAAATTTTGATGATTTTTCCAGATGTTCATAGGGCATTTCTTTAAAAATTGAGAATGATATAGCGAAACTAAAAATTGTTCTGTGGGTTGGTTAGGTGCTAGTTTTTGAAGTGTCATAAGTCTCAATAAGGAGCTTTGTTTTTCATAAAACTTGTTTTGTTCTAAACTAGGGTGTAAGTAGTTTATCTTGTAAAAAAGTTTAAATGCAATAGTTTTTTGTATGAATAAACATGATTTTCCAAATTTGGGTGAAAAATCAACCTTTGACAGATTTTTGTCTGGGGTTCATGTCAAATTTGGAGGACGAAACTGATTGATTTTTGAAATATGATCTTCATGAATGTTTTTTAAAATTTAATCTAGTTTGTGACAGATTTGGATGTTAAATCTGAATTTTCTATGATGAGATGAGTAGGGTTTTCTAAAATAGTGTTGTTATGGAAATTTAGGGTTTGAGTCTTAAATTGTCATAAGAAGCCAAGGACATGGTTATTAGGTTATAAGAATAGGTTATGTTATGTTAGGTGGATTTACAATTGATGGAAATGCATTTAATACTAATTGTTAGGTTAAGGTTAAGCAACACAAGAAGGGTAATTGTTTGTGAAGCTGAGGTAAGTAACTCTCCCAATTCTTGTGTTTTGGAAAATGCGATTTATATGAATTTAAATGCTATTTTTTATATATATGAAAATTTGGATTACATGTGGTATGTTGAAGTATTTTGAAAGTGATAGGGTGCATTTTATTAGTGAATTTATGAATATTTTTTCTCTTGATTTTGACCAAATGTTGCATTAATTGATGGATTCTACTTATATTTAATAATTGATATTAAGTGTAAGAGTGTGGAACAAAAAAAGAGTTAAGTGGTGTTTTACAAAAGAATTCTGTCTAACTAGGCGTGGGCACATCCAGAGGTACATTTTGACGCACATTGAAGTTTCCTATTCCTATTTGGAAGCTTTCAAGATTCTCGCCTAACACTAGTCTGCACCTCGCAAGGAGTTTATTAACTTATCTTTATTTTTATTCCTTTCCTATAGAGACTTGGTTTGTCTTGTCATTTGTCAATTGAAAAGGAGAAAAGTGGGAAACAACTGGGATTATATAGGAACTCTTCTTTCTTCACTTTAGAAGAGTCTAGGAGGGTGAACACCACACGCATCGCGCGGTAAGGTTATATGATATTAGCATGCCCCGCGGAATGAGATTATTCTGGTACAAAATAAAAATAGGAAAACACTAAGAGAAAGCTAAATAATATAGATATTAAAGTATGTTGCATGTACATGCCAACTTCAATATCACTAACCATGTTATATGGCTTATTACATTTGTCTTGATTGCTCATAAATTAGGAAAAATTTTATAAGTGATATAATTTACAACATTTTGGAATTAGATAACTAAGATTGAAGAAGACAATTTCTTAAACTGGAAATACAATTCAAAATCCAAGAAGAATTGGTGATTAAAGGTTGTAATCTATCTTTTTTTTTTTCCATAATCTGCCATCTGGTAGATTTAACTAATTGAAATTGCAATAAAAAAATGTCATCGGAATGAAAGAATATGGTAAATTTCAGATTCAAGCATTCTTCTCTCTTTATTTCCTATCAGGAGAGAGTAGCACTCAGTGAAGGCAAGACCTCTAATAGCAACGACCTAATAATGACGGAGCCTGAACTTCCTCTTCAATGTTGTATGCAACTATAACAATTGTAGACTTCCTAATATCATTTCAAAATATCCTTGAACCATGCAATGTTTTAGGCAACCAAAAGCAATTGCGAATACAGAAGTTTCCCATCTTAAATACCATTCACCAATAGATACAAATATGAAATCCAAAACTCCAATCATGTTAAGGAGAAACACATCCACGATCAAATTCCATCCCCTCTACAATGCACAGGCTATTTTCACCATAGTTCCATTTCTCACTTCTTATTAATTCTCTTCCTACTTTTGAAAAGAGTCAGAAGTCCTGTTTCCTACTGCAAAATCATTTCCTACACTAACAATAGCAACATTTGCAAAGTCATGACCGACAAACCTATAATAATCAGAAATTTAAAACTTAAAATGATTTTTCTTCTTCCAATAGTACAAAGATGGCAAATTACCTCTCTGACGCCAATTTCAATTCTGAAACAAGCATTTTGGTAGTTTTCTCAAATCCCATATGAGAGCTGAATAGGTTTCATGCTGAAAAAACCCAATGAAAAGTGAAAATGGAACATTTTAAATTGCTTTGACACAATAATGGCAACTTCCAAAGCAATTGATAGCGGTAGCAAAATCACCTTTAACTTTGATAACTTTAATTAAAGAGATCAATGTAGACAACAGTAAAAAAATAGGTCAAATTTGAGATCGGACAAAAATAAATTGGAGCTAAGATTAAAACAAATTGAGCAACCTTTGCACCATCCTGCCTCACTAATAACTCCCACATACTCCAGAGTGTCCTCCAATCTATCTGTTTTGCGCAAGTAAATTACATGGAGTGCAAATAATAATTAAAATAGGAATAAGATAATATTTCTATAACCATTTTGCTTTCCTTTGAGATGATAGATTGCAAATTTGCAAGCACTCTTAAGTCTCAAAAAACTACACAACATACGAAAATATGGATTTTGTTGCATTAGCATGTCAAAAAAAAAATACACTCTAATGCAGAATGATAGAAAGTACAGATACAGATGTTGGACTTTAGGCTCAAATCTTCTTTAAAAAGCTCCAAATTATTTATCAAAATCAATTCTAATACCTGGAGCATTTTTTATCCATTATTCCCCCTTCTCTTAATCATTATTTGATGGCTTTCCAAATGTAGTATATTAATGATAGTAAATAAATCTAAAAGATTCAGAAGAAAACAAGCAAATAGCACCTTCTTCCATTAAAAGTATGAGAATAACTGACATAGCCAAATATAAGAAGAAGAAAATTTTTAAGACATCATGTTGTGGAATCTACCAGAAGGTCATCTCAAAGTGAAATAAGTAGATTGCTTGAACCGATGCAAATGCTATGATTGTTTCTTAGTAAAAAAAACAACAAACTTGCTAGCAATTTCAGCACTAATATTGCTTGTACATAGCAGATACACTGATATACCATGTAAGACTTGTTACCTCTTTAAAACACTTTCAATATCATTAACGATCTTGGGATGCAATTTAATCTACAACACCAAAATTCTTCCTTTTGGTCCCGAAGTTACCCCAACTACTTTTGCCACGAAGTCCACACATGCCTGCACAATTAACAAGAAAACTTCACTAATCATTCACCACTTAAAAATATTATACAAGAAATAAGTAATAGATGTAAACCTGAAGCTTCTCCAATGCTGAACCATTATGGTTAAAATAGAATTCTTTAGCCATAGCTATTGTGTTTAGCATAGAACTTAGAGTTTCAATTAAAGTTACAACATGGTTCATGCATGTACATTGATGGCTAGGGATAAACAAAACGTTTGTGTTTTTTGTTTTGCTTCGTCATCGCGAAAGTTCATTAAAATAAAAGAAATCATCTAGTTATATATATGATCAATCCTCATCAATAACCCTTTCAGAATCAGGGTTCAAGGTTCCAAGAATAAGAACCATTGAGATAGTTTTTAAGATGACTTTACAGGAGGCACTTTTTAAAAAACTGATAAACAAGACCTATGAGACAGTGAAATAAATATATCTTGCGCAAAGCCTTTTTTTCCCTTTTCCGTTGGAGTGCTATATGAATAAGTGTATATAAGCATTCATAAGATAATTAGTTGAAAGTTAACTATAGTTTTACCCATAATTGCATTGCATATAACATGAATATGCTCATTACTACCAACGTTTGGAAAACGTAAATCAAGTATGAAAAGCCACAATCAATTTGAAATATATAACTTGTTTCTGTTCAAAGCAGAAAAATCAAAAATAAAATACAAAGCAGACAATGCAACCTCTTTGGGAACAGAAATAACTCTTTTGTCACATGCAATATTGTCTTTGGCTGTAAGTGTGATGACCCCACCTCTCCCTAGGGCGTACCCAAGGGTTTAGCGAACCGCCTGCCCAACTCTCGTCAGGACTCACTCACTCACTCAACTCTCAAGATTAATCATTCAGGCCTCCAAAATAACATTTAAGTTCTACAATGCAACCAAAATGTAAACTTATTTACAAACTCAAAAGTCAAACGTATGATACAACCTCAAATGTCAAAATATATTCTATCAATCAAAAAACATAAGTACAAGAGGGTTACACATTCTAGTTCACATTCTAGGGTCACCAGCCGCCCAACCGAGTCCGCTTCTGGCTCGAGTCGATTGGCACCGAAGGGCAAGGGCCCAATTCAGTCAAAAGGCTTATATTCGTGCACAAGTAGCATTCAATCATTTAATCATTGAAAATTTCACGTTCACTTAGGTCGAGTGCGATAAAGTACACATTCGCCTATCGAAAATTTGTTTAACAATCATTGAAAAATATTCAACTTTAAAGCAAACATTCACAACAATTCACATAGTCAGTGGAAGCACAACATGCAAGGACACTCAGCAGTTTAAGCAAAATAACGTCAAAAGTTTCCTTCCGGATTATGCTCTTGATCACCGACAAACCCTAAGAATAATCAAGAGAAAATATTATGGTTCAACCATCCAAAGTTTAGGTGAACCAAAGAAAATCCGAGTAACTACTAGTACAAAGGTGCAAGTATGGTTTGAAGTGAAAAAATAACATTTAGACCCAAGGGACATGAGCAACCAAGAATTTCCTCATTCCAATCATAAACCAAGCTCAAAATGGTTTAACAACTCCAACTTAAAGTTGGAAATGAAAGTAAGGATAGTTTTAGGAAAATAGAATTTTTCCAGTTTTGCGCAATGCCATTTGAAAAATCATATCTCAAGTTTCTTAAGTCCAAAATTTATAAACTTTATACCTTGGAAAATAGATTCAAAGAGTTACAATTTCTCAGAAGACAACTTTCCAATATTCTATCCACAAGTCAGTCAAAATCTAATCTCAAGTGGCTGCTTTATCCGGTAGAAAGACAAAACAGGAATGAAAATTCAGTCAATTTTGGAAAATCACAGATATTCATAGGAATTGAGAAAATTTCTAAACTTTTCATGGTAGAAAGTAATCTGAATCTAGTTTCAAACACAATAAAAATAACTCAATTTGGATTTTTCTACACCAAAATATGACAGATTTCCCAAGACTGCTCAGAGTCTCCTGCGGGAAAATTTTCAGCAGCACTTCCTTTGTATTTACCAATTTTTCCAGCCATTTCAAGGCTACACTTTCACCACAAGACAGCCCCAATCAAGTTCACAAGATATAGGATACATAGAGTACTTATTTTAACCACAAAACTAGCTATAACCAACATATACCTAAGTTGGAATTTAACCAAACCCTAGCAACAACTTCACCAAACCCTAGCAAAACCATGAAATTACCATAAACATGCTTCCTTCAACTTCAATCATAAAATATCTTGCATAAATCTCAAGAAACAAGTAAAAAGAGATGTTATCTAGGAATTTTACCTCAAAACCACAAGGTGACAAGCAACTCAAGAGTTTCTTCCTCAAATAACTCCACCAAAGGCTCACCTCCAAACTTAACTCAAGGTTTATCGGAGTGGATTAAGGTTGGTCTTTGGATTCTTCACAAATCGAGCAAAGAAATCAAAATAAGAATTTGGAAGTTTTTCTCTCTTCTCTCTATCTCAATTTCGGCCTTCATGGAGCAAGAAAGTGATGGTTTTTGTTCAATTTTTCCAAGATAAATTCAAAGACTAATCTTGGTCAACATTTGGTTTAGTGGTTGACAAGTGTCACCCAACTATTTTGTCTTTCTTTTCCTCTCCCTTAGTCAATAATGGTGGCTGACTTAAAGGTTAATTTAGGAAAAATTAAATGAAATAAAAACAGGGAGATTAGAGTAAGAAAGTATTGGTCAAGCGGTGTATTTAACCGGTAACAAACGGCGCACGTCGGTTCAAGCGTATTTCCCTTAACTCCCTTGTACTTTTGTTTTAACTTATGATTCACTAACTTATTATTAGCACTTCTAATCACACACTTCCTCTTACCTAATACTCACTTTTATCCACCAAATTTAGTGCACACTCCTCACTAATCGATCACACTACCAAAATGCACCAAAACCCTAGCTTACTCTAACTTTAAAAATAAAAGTAAAACTCTTGACTCAACTAATAAAATCACCATAAAATTTAGGGCTAGTAAATAGTTAAATAGTCAAAGTAAAGAAAAATAGAAGGAAATATAAATTAATTTTTCAAAAATGGGAGAAAATTCTAAAGGAATTTTCGGGTCCTTACAATAAGAATAGCAAGCAAAGAAGCTTTGCATGGCATATAGTGCAAATTAAATCAGAATTTGATTTCTTTTCTTTTTTTTTCGCCGAGTCAAGTACACAATGGGGGAGAAAAGTGGATTTCATTTGGAAAAAATACAATCACCATAAAATAATAATTAAAAGAAACATGGAAATTAGAAGACTATACCTTTCTTATAAAGAAAGACAGATGATTAGACATCTTCTATCCTTTGCTTCCCTCAAAAGGTCAAGAATGACACAAGTCTTCCATGAAAATATAAGGGTCTGTTTGATAACATAAAAAGTGCTGAAACTAAACCTTTTCAGACATTCAGATGTTTTGAGTGTTTGATAAATGAAAATCCATCTGTTGAACTTGTTAAGCAGTGCTGAATTTATGTGTATTTTTTCAGCATAA
>NW_020861574.1:0-20185 GCF_003713205.1 Coffea eugenioides
AATTCTAAACGTTCAATACAATCCAATATGAATGATTACACAAAAGAAAATCCAAGTTCAATCCATACATGAGATAATCCATGAATAAACACTACAAGCCCTTCCTTCGCCTTGAGCCCTGTGGAGGGGAATAAAACATTTTTGGGGTGAGCTAGAAGCTCAGCGAGTAACCAATAAAATCAGTTATCAAATCTGTTTAACAATGGTTCATTTCAATGATGTTGTAAATCAAAGGATAAGTCTAGAAACAATTACAACATTTACAAAACATTAAATATGGAGTATCAATATTTCAAGAAACATGTACAATGACAAGCGATAGTAACATTCGTGCAAAGGATACATTCGTTCTCCTGTCATTTCATTGCATTTTGGTTTCATTCGTGCATTCATTCACCCCGTCCCTGGCTTTTGGCCAGGCTCCACAAACCTACAAGGTAATACTCGAGTATACCGAAACGTTCACCCAAGTTCCTAGTCGCCCGACCGAGTCCGCTTCTGGCTCGAGACGACCGGTAACAAGGGGCAATGGCCAGTTCAGCCCAAAAGGCTTACATTCATGCGCAAGTAGCATTTAATCATTAATCATTGAAAATTTCATATTTATTTAGGTCGAGTGCGATAAAGTACACACTAGCCTAGAAAACTTGTTTTAACAATCATTGAAAGCAAAATCAATAATAACAGGACACTGATATGCAAGCACGCATGATATGTAAGAAAACAGTTCCAAAATTAAATTTGGAAACAATTCAAAAGTAAATAATGCAAGAAACGGTTCATAAATAATTTTAGAAATAGTTTGAGGTCACTCACCTCCATGGCTCATAAATCATCCATTAAATATCATTGCCTTGCTCAAATCCAAGTCTTAAATCACAAACTCAATGCAAACAAGTTCCTTCAAAGTTTGGACAGCACTTCCCCTGAATTTGCTTACTTTTCCAGCCATCATAGCTTCATTATATCCTTAGCCAGTCCCAAAGGTACACACACAACAACAAGTTCATCCAATAGCCATTCAGCAAGCTCCAAGTAGTACTAGTACAAGTCAAGCTAGGGAAAAGTCCGGAAATGAAAGTTTAGCTCAAAACCAGAAAAACAGTTTTGACGTCATTTTGCGGTAATGGCACCAAAGGTACTACGAGTATCGGATGCAGGTCCAAGACCCACCGTTTCGAAGCTAAGAACCAGGGCTACAACAATGTAGAAGGTCACTCAGTCCAAATCCCAGTACAACTATGTCAAATATGCCAAATAACAAACCAGAATCGTAATTGCAGGTTTACAAATTACACTATGCTGTAATCAGTGCAACTCAGTCTAAACAGGTCCAAATGCAGAAATTCCAAAGGAATATGGTAGCTATGACATCAAGCTACATTTCATCAGAAGACCTCAACACCCAAATCCAAAACAATTCCAGTCAAAACAACCCATTACAGGCGCAGTTCTTACATCCTGATGAACCCAGAACAGCAACAGTAAATTCGGCTTATCTCATTCTACACTACTCCAATTGCCCTAAACTTTTATAGGCACCTCTAAAACATCAATACCTACAACTTTCATGTTTTAAGCCAAGGCCAATTCGGCCTATAACCATAAGATACAAAACCGGACAGAATTGGTGATATAAAACCCTAACTTTCTCAAATTCCTTCCAAACCCAAAATTGATTACAATTATCTATCATATACACCTACTAGAGTCATTAAACATAAATTCCCATCATCAAGGATAGCCACAACATCACATTCATATTAAACCAGAAAATTCATCAATAAATTGAAAACTTCACCAATTCATCTCAAACCAAGAAATAAACCACAAATTTCAGCACTTTAGCTACCACTAAGCACAACTTAAGCTTCATTAAGTGTAGGAGGAAGTTCAATCACCACTCACCTAGTAAACAAGAGAGGGAGAGTTGTAGGACACCTTAGCTTCCTTGAACACTTCCACAAAATCACTTACTAGCACCAAATGGAGGGATTTTATGGAGTAGAAACAAATTTAAGCAATTGGTTTGGATGATTTGCACTATATGGAAGCTTGAAAATTGGAGAAGTTTTCTTTCTTTTCCTAGAGAGAGAGCCGGCCAAGAAGTTGAAGACAAGAATGAATTTTGTGTGATTTTTGAGATATTTAAGCAATTGGTCAAAAGTCAAGAAAATGAATAGTTGTCCTACAAGTGCCACCATTCACCAAGTGACACTTGTCACTACATTTAAAGCATTTCTATCTTTAAGTCTCTCTCACATCAATCACATCTCATCCTCCACTTATCTCTTAACACCCGATAAATGTCAACTAGTATCCAAAATTTAACCTAATTGGCCGAATTTTTCCGAACTTTTCGCACTAGTGGGTCCCACGTCCGATATATATCCTTAATTTCTCAAAAACTAACCGATACTAGAAAATCATTTTAAAACTATTTTTGCTCATAAACTTTATCTGGGAATTTTTCTAATAAAGAAAATGTAGAAAAGGCGGGCGATTAAATAAAATAAACCCTAGAAAATTAGAAAATTTCCGGGTTCTCAAACTCATTTTTTTTCGGGGCGTCACATGATAGATATCCAGTACCCTCATAAAACAGCGCAAAGATGTTGAGGATCCATTAGCTAGAATTAGCATGTCATCCGTGAAAGCCAAGTGGGTTACTCCAGGGCAATCCTGGGGTACCTTAAACCCCTGGTGTGATGGCTGGGTTGTAAGGTTGTTCAGACCCCACGATAGAACCTCCGCAGCTATAACAAATAATGCAGGAGAGATTGGGTCCCCCTGACGGAGACCCCTGCTCGATTTAAAGAAGCCGTATGCTGCCCCATTGACCATAACCGAAAACCAGACGTTTGACACCAATCGCCAGACATATCAATGAAGCATTCCCCAAACCCAAACTTCCGCAATACCCTAATAAGATGGAGCCATGACACTCGGTCATAAGCCTTGGCCATGTCCAATTTTAGCACAACGTTCCCCCCTCTCGCCTTCTTCCCATTGCCTGCTACAATTTCTTGAGCCAAAAGATAGTTCTCCGTAATATTCCGGCCCTTAACAAACCCTGACTGCTGGGGAGAGACTAATTTGGCAACAAAGTAGCCATTCTATCAGACAAGATACGCGACAACACTTTATTAATGAAATTGCAAAGGCTTATAGGCCAAAAACTAGAGAAATCCTGAGGATTTGAGACTTTCGGAATAAGAACAATAGAAGTCGGAGTAACGAAGCACGAAAGCTCCGCCCCACAGAAGAAACTCACCACGGCATTATACACATCCTGGGCAATAATATCCCATGCAAAGGTAAAGAACTTACCTGTAAATCCGTCTGGACCCGCTGCACTGTCCCCATCCATGGCATGAACCACTAGCATCACTTCTTCCTTTGAAGGAATATCCTCTAGGGCCAGGTTCTCCTCTCGCGTGAGCACAGGAGAGATGAGCGGAATCAACTCAGTGCTGGGCGCCACAGATTCAGAATACAATCTAGAGAAAAACCAAATGGCCTCAGTGGCAATATCCCCATCCTCCTCCACCCAAATTCCCGCCGACATTTTAATTCCATGGATCGTACCTTGCACTCTGCGTTGCCTAACTGCCGCGTGAAAGAATTTAGAATTCCGGTCCCCACTTGAGAGTCATTTGACACGAGCCTTTTGGCTCCAAAACTGCTCCTCTATTGTCGCCTGCGCCTCCTGCAAGCTAATGTGAGCCTCCTCCGAGTCCTCACTTTCCGCTGCTGTTTCTGCTAGAGCCATCTTCGACTCCGCCACCTTAATAACCTCAAAAATATCCCCAAAGGAACATTTATTCCATTACAGAATGGCCCTCCTTGCGGCCAATAGTTTGGTGTACAACACATGCTAGGGAGATCCATTCACGAGCAAATTCCAAGCATTGTGGATCACTTCCAGCAGAAAGGCCTGTGACGTCCAAACATTCAGAAAACGGAATGATCGCATCTTATCATCCTGACGGGTGGCAAACGTGATCTTCAAAGGGGCATGATCTGAAGTGTGTCTAGCCAGATGGACCATTGAGATAGAGGCAGAGAAATCTGCACATTCACCATTCACTAGGAGCCAATCCAACTGCTTCCACACTCGAGCTCTACCCCGCCTATTGTTACACCAAGTGAAGCTAGGCCCTGAGAACCCTGCATCAAAGACCTCGGCTTTCTCCATGAATGACATAAGATCCAACCCCTCTGTAGGGACAAAGGAACGTCCCCCTTGTTTTTCGGCCGGAGCCAAGATCACGTTAAAGTCCCCCCTATACACCACGGCCGTAACCACGGTTTATCAAGCAAGAGATCCTTCCATAGGTCCTTGCGAGCCTCCACAGAGCATCTCGCATGGACCCAGAAAAACACCAAAGAACCCGGCAACGATGGATGATGAATATCTAACGCAATGTATTGATCAGAAGAACCAACCAACAAACAAACAAATGGCGACTTATAGAATACCCAAATATCAGTGGACATATTGACCATTACATAATCAAACAAAAGCTGCAAACATATAGTCTCAAGCTTAGAAACATCTAACTTAGGTTCACAGATGGAAAGAAATTGAACGTTATGCATATGAATTAACCTGATCAATCTCCTAAGATTAGGAGTTTTTGACACTCCCTTAATGTTCCAAAATAAAGCATTAATCATGGGTCAACACATTGAAAGAATTATGAGAAGATGTCAAAGAGCGAAGCTGTCTATCTGAGGGGAATTTAGCACGTATACCTTTAACCTTCACCTGCGTAAAGCCCTACTCGATCTCCAGGGCCTGATCAACATTAAGTGCCAACAGTGACGATTCCATCGGAGATCCATGCGGCCTGTCCAACCTTGGAGACAGGTTCCCAGCAACTCACGGCAGCTCCTCCTCAGGCATAGCTGCCACTGGACTATCCAACTCACACTCCAAGTCTCCCCCACCCTCACACTCGCTCGGCAAAGTTGCTGTGGCCACATACGCCACCTCCTCCCCCTCAGCCACAGTGAACCCACCCGTGCCAAGCACCACCAGACCCACAGCTGCTCCTCTAGCCGCACCCTTGACCAGCCCAGCCCTCCTCTCGTCCACTACCTCCTCCACTCCCATCATGATCGCACACATCGCCTCCCCTCCCTCAACCTCAACAACCTCACTGCCCCCACCGGAACCAAGCACTACCAGTCCTGCGTTTGCCCCTCCAGCTATACCGTCGACCAGCCCCTCCTTCTCCTCGTCCGTGAGCTCCTCCACTCCCAGCTTGAGGATAGGCTCACCCGCAGTCAAAGGAGCGTTCCCTCGGCCAGCAACGCAATCTGGGTCACGCACTGCAACCTTTCGTGCCCCACACACAACAGCTTCGATCCCAGGACCAGGCGCCTTGACGCCCTCCTTGCTGCAGAATTGCAAGGTGACATTCCCTCCCAGGTTGCGCGCAGGTTGCGATTGGTGCAACACTGTCGTGCGATCTTTCTTGCACTCAGCATTAGAGTGGCCGAGACGCCAGCATGAAGAGCAGTACGAAGGTAGGTGCTCCACCAAAATCGATTGCCAAAACCCCATCTCTCCTTCGACAGCCACCCATACCCGCGTGCAGACTGGCTTCAATAAATCGATTTCGACACAAGCTCTAGCTATGGTTGGACGAGCCCCAGACATAGTTGCTGAGTCCAAGAAGAGTGGCGCACCAACGGGAGACAAAATGAAGAACAGCGAATGTTTATCATAGAAGTGAATAGGAAGCGCCGGCAGTGAGACCCAAACCGATACCAGCGACGACTCCCTGTTGATGTGAAACTCTCTCGTCCAACAAAACACCCTCATAGGGTATTTTCCTAAGTGCCACAGACTTCTTGTCCAGATGCGGTTGAAATCCGCTTCAACCGAACACTTCAGCAAAACATGTCTATAGTCCAGCAACCCAATAGAGATGTGGTCTTTCAGATTTAGCGATGCAAAGAACTTCTGCACTGCCTCCAGTGTTGGCCGGCCATGGGAGAATTTACCCACAAGTGACCAACGAAAAGGAGCAGCCAGCTTGTCGGCCTCCTCCTTGGAGAAGACAACTGCCGCCTCCCCTTTGTACAATGTTGCTGTTCGCAGATGGATAGGAGATGTGGCTGGTTCCGAAAAGAGCTATGAAAAAGACTTTTTGGTAGTTGGAAAAGCCTCCTGGTCCTCCACAGCCAGCCGGTGGTCGGCCATGGGCAGCTACCGCCTCAATGAAAGGACATCTAGAGAAAAATTTAGTGAAGAATAGCCCAATTAATTATTGATGATGCTACGATCGATCTGTCGCACTAGGAGAGAATCCAAAGCTTGTCTTCAAAGTGAAACTTCTGTATGTTTCACTGTCAATTAGAATTCATTTCATTTATTCATATTTCTTAACTTTTAGTTTAAATTTCCTTCCCACTAGTAATTTTACTTGTACAGTGTGTGTGACAGCCCCACCTTCCCCTAAGGCGAACCAAAGGGGTTAGCGGACTGCCTGCCCAGCTCTCGCCAGGACTAACGGTACGGTTTACGTCAATTTAAAACGTTCCGGAACATAACATCGCGCGCAAACAAGTCAATACACAAAATAAAATAAAATAAAATAAAACGAAAACTGAAGCCGAAGCCGAAATTTATCTAAACCATAGCCAAGCATATATGTACAACGGAAATCAACATTTACAACCATAATGGCATGCCAAAACCATTCATTAAGGAGTACACATTCGATTTGCCTATCAAAAGGAAATGAACCCGTTATACATTAGGGTTTCACTTCAAGAGCTATACAAAAGACATTTACAAGCTCAGTATGGCAATTGACTATCCAGTCCATTTTCAAAAGCAATTATATCCCTGTAAGGAAAACAAATAACACGGAATGAGCCAAAGCCCAGTGGTATACCACCCAATAAGCAATCAAAGTCATATAAGAATGAACCTTCATTTAAAGTGCACAAATAAGCAATGAAGCAAATCGGTAAAAGGATACGGTCGGCTCTCAAGAGCCCATTTCCACGCTTGCAATCTTGAACCAACCTCATTGACTCTCCGTCAATGTCAAAAGTATCAAACCGTAGACCTCACTTTACTTCCATTCCTTCCACCCAACATACCCCCAACCGGGCCCGCACTCCATTCAGTAATATGTTGGTAATACTCGAGTTTACCGGAACCAAGGGTCTCGTTACCACAAGGTTCCCCAGTACAGTCCCCGTGGCAATTCAATCTTCACGACCAAGCCCTCGCCGGCTCGATCCAATTGACTACCAAACGGGGTTGAGCTCAGTAATGCAGTAAGGCCGTTGGACATCGTCCAAACGACGTCAATTCGGTTTCCATGAAATGGAATTCATCAACCAATATATCAAGTTCAGTAATGCAATAAAACGGTAGCCATTCAGTGATAATAACAAAAGAGGTGAGGGCGGTCAAGTACACCCTCACCTTAATAAATTCCAATATCCAAGCAAGCCATCAAGGCATCACATAACATTTAACAAAGCCACATAGTAGCAATTAAGTGAGTGGTATACTCACCAAGCAAGTAAGTGGTTTTTCATGTACCACGATCACCAAGCCGTCGAGCACTACCTTCAAGCCCTAGAACATGTAACACATACAATGAGACTCGAGAACGAGTCACCAAACAATGCTAAACACAACCCCAATAGGGTTTCATATGCATAAATGAACACGATAGCAAACCAGAAATTAAAATTAGCAATAGTCTTGGCCCCGATTAGGAAAAACTGTTTTACACTTATTATGCGGTAACGACACAACTCTCACTACGAATATCGATTGGGGGTGTAAGACCCACCGTTTCGAAGCTATGGAACAGGGCTACAACAATGTAGAAGGTCACTCAATCCAGTTCCTAGCTTAACTAGGTCGAAAATACGAAATACTATACCAGAATTCCCAAAACAGGTTTGCAAAACGCAGAAAACTGTAATCGGTATATCTCAGTCCATACAAGTCCAAATGCCGAAATTCCAAAGGCATACGTTAGCTAAGACATTCAGCTACATTTCATCAGAAGACATCAACTTCAAAATCCAAACCAAAACCAGTCAAAATGGCCAATCACTATCGCAGTTTTCGCATTCTGCCCAAAGCAGAACAGCTACAGTAATTTCGTCATAACTCACTCCACACTAATCCAAATGCCCTGAAATTTTACAGGCATCTCCATCACATCAATACCTACAACTTTCATGTTTTGAGCAAAGTCAAATTCGGCCTCTAACCCAGTGATCAAAAACCGGACAGAATTGGGGAATTAAGAACCCTAACTTTTCAATTTCACACCAAATCCAAAATTAGTTGCATTTTCCTATCCAATACACCTCATAGAGTCATTATCAACCATTACAATTCATCATACAAGCCCCCAACATCAAGATCATATTAAACCAGAAAAATTCTCAATAAAAATAAAACTTCACCATAACAAGCCAAATCAAGAAACAAATCACATATTACTCCTCTCATGCCTCCATTAAGCACAAAATAAGCATCATTAGAGATAGTAGGGTGTTTCAAGCTTCACTTACCAAGAACCAAGAGAGAGAGGGATGTGGAGCACCTTAGTCTTTCAAACAAAGTTCACCAAACAACTTGCTAGCACTAGAAGGAAGAAATTTATGGAGTAAAAACTAAGTTAAGCAAGTGGTTTAGTTGATTTGAGCTTGGAGTTGGCTAGAATATTGAAGAGTTTTGTCTTTCTTCTTGCTTAGGGAGGGCCGGCCATGGAGGAAGAAAATGAGAGAATTTTTTGGTGAATTTTTTTGAAGATATTTACTTATTTGGGTCAAAAGTCAAAAAATGTCAAAAGGTGAATAGTAACTCTTAAAGTAAGACTAATGACATGGTGACAAGTGGCACTACATTAAATGCAATCTTATCATTTCTTTTCTCTCTCACATCAATCACTTCACACACACTACTTATCTCTTAACACCCGATAAATTTTAAACAGTATCCGAAATTTAACCTTATTGGCCGAATTTTTTCGAACTTTTCGCACTAGTGGGTCCCACGTCCACTATTTACTCTTAATTTTCTAAAAATTCTCCAATGCTAGAAAAATCATCTTAAAACTATAATTGCTCATAAAATCCACTAAGAAAATATTTCTAAGCCAGATAATGCCGAAAACATGCAATTAAGGGGAAATAAACCCTAGGAAAAATATTAGGGTTTTACGGGTTCTCACACTCTCCCCCCCTTAAAAGAATTTCGTCCTCGAAATTTCTCACCTTAATTCCCGAAAAGGTTTGGGTATTTCTTTCGCATCTCCTCTTCTATCTCCCAGGTAGCTTCCTCCACTCCGTGGTTTCTCCATAGCACTTTCACTAATGGAATCTTCTTGTTTCTGAGCTCCTTGACTTTTCGATCAAGTACTTGGACCGGTTTCTCTTCATAGGCCAGTGATTCATCTACTTCGATATCCTCTGGTTGCAATACATGGGATGGGTCAGGATGGTACTTCTTTAGCATCGAGACGTGAAATACATCGTGGATTCGAGATAGACTGGATGGCAGTTCCAATCGATACGCGACCGCTCCAACCCTCTGAAGGATTTTGTAGGGTCCGACGTACCGTGGTTGAAGTTTCTTTCCTTTACCCGTTGTAAGACTTCGTAAGGGTGTGATCTTGAGAAATACGTAGTCCCCAACTTCAAACTCCAAGTCTTTTCTTCGGTTATCCGCGTAGCTCTTTTGGCGACTTTGGGCAGTTTGGATTCGTTGCCGTATCAACTTAACCTTCTCGTGAGCCTCTTCCATCCACGGAATAGTTGTCGGGTCCAGTGCTTTCTTTTCGCCAACTTCATCCCAGTAAATCGGCGACCGGCACTTGCGTCCGTAGAGAGCTTCGTACGGAGCCATTTGAATCGACGAATGAAAGCTATTGTTATATGCAAATTCGACTAAGGTCATGTGCTGACCCCAATTGCCTCCAAAGTCCAGAATGCACGTTCGTAGCATGTCCTCGAGCGTCTGAATTGTCCGTTCTGACTGGCCATCCGTCTGAGGGTGGTAGGTCGTGCTGAAATTAAGTTTAGTCCCCAGGGTTTCTTGAAACTTCTGCCAAAATCGAGATACAAACCGTGGATCCCGATCAGAGACGATGCTCACAGGAACACCGTGTAATCTTACTATCTCATCCATGTACAGTCGAGCCAACTTGTCCATTGAATACTTCATGTTCACCGGCAAGAAATGGGCCGACTTGGTTAATCGATCAACGATCACCCAAACGGCATCGTGTCCTCTTTGCGTCCTCGGTAAACCTGAAACGAAGTCCATGGTGATGTTTTCCCACTTCCACTCGGGTATCTCCAAGGGTTGTAACAGACCCGATGGTTTTTGATGCTCTGCCTTCACTTGCTGGCAAATGAGACATTTTTGTACATATTGCGCGATTTCCTTCTTCATATTGTCCCACCAATAGGTTCCTTTCAGGTCTTGATACATCTTGCTGCTACCCGGATGGATTGTGTACTTAGATCTATGAGCTTCCTCCAGAATTTCTGCTTTCAATGCCTCATCCTTTGGTACCACTATTCGGTTCCGATATTTTACAATACCCTCAGGACTCAAATTGAAGTCCGTTGTTTCTCCTCTTTCCACCTTCTCTCTCCATTTCTGTACCATCAAATCTTCTTTTTGTGCCTCTTTAATATGTTCCAGTAGAGTGGAGGTAACCCTAACATTGCCAAATATCACCTTATGGCTCCCTAGACAGGGTTTCCACTCGCACACGGATTCTAGCAAACCCCACTCCTTAATCATTAGCCCTGCTATTTGCACCTTACGACTTAAGGCATCTGCTACCACATTTGCCTTTCCCGGATGGTAATTGATCGTACAGTCGTAATCTTCCAAGAATTCCATCCATCGCCGTTGTCTCATATTCAGTTCCTTCTGGGAGAAGAGGTACCTAAGACTCTTGTGATCCGAAAACACTTCAAAGGTCACCCCATACAGGTAGTGCCTCCACTTTTTCAGAGCAAACACCACTGCAGCTAGTTCCAGATCATGAGTCGGGTAGTTCTGCTCGTGAAGCTTCAATTTTCTAGAGGCGAAAGCAATCACATTCCGGTTCTGCATCAAAACACACCCCAGGCCTTCTCGCGACGCGTCCGCATAAACCGCAAACCCGTCCACTCCATTTGGCAAGACCAGTACTGGAGCCATGGTCAGTCTTTTCTTTAATTCCTGAAAACTTGTTTCGCATCGGCCGTTCCAGATAAACTGGCCATGCTTCTTTGTCAAATCAGTTAAAGGTCCTGCCAGTTTGGAAAAATCTTTAATAAACCGTCGGTAGTACCCAGCTAGCCCTAGAAAGCTACGAATTTCCGTGGGGGTTTCTGGCCTCTTCCAATTCGTCACGGCCTCCACCTTCGCCGGGTCTACCGAAATACCTTCGCGGGAGATCACGTGCCCTAGAAACGCTACTCTCTCCAACCAGAACTCGCATTTACTAAACTTGGCATACAGCTGATGTTCCCTCAATGTCTGCAATACCATTCTCAAATGCTTCTCATGCTCCTCACGTGTCTTAGAGTAGACCAAAATGTCATCGATAAACACAACAACAAATCGGTCTAGATAGGGTTTGAAAACCCTATGCATTAGGTCCATGAAGGCGGCGGGAGCATTAGTCAGTCCAAAGGGCATAACGGCAAACTCGTAATGCCCGTATCTCGAGTTGAAAGCAGTTTTCGGAATGTCCTCCTTCCTAATCAACAACTGATAGTATCCCTGTCGAAGGTCTAACTTTGAGAAGACCACTGCTCCTTGCAGCTGGTCAAACAACTCGTCGATGTGGGGCAGTGGATACTTATTCTTGATCGTAACGTTGTTCAGCCCCCTATAGTCAATACACATCCTCAACGTGCCGTCCTTCTTCTTCACAAATAACACCGGAGCTCCCCAAGGAGACTCACTCTCGTGAATGAATCCCCGCTCCAAAAGGTCTTGCAGTTGCAACTTAAGCTCCTTAAGTTCTGCAGGCGCCATTCGGTAAGGGGTTTTCGAGATAGGTGTGGTTCCAGGTAAAAGATCTATTCGGAATTCTATCTCTCTTTCCGGAGGTAAGGCTACTAACTCATCGGGGAAAACATCCGGAAAGTCCCTCACTATGGCTACATCTTCTACCTTTAACTTATCCGTAGGGGTATTAATTAAAAAGGCCAAAAAACCTTGCGCCCCTCTACTTATCAGATTCCTAGCTCGAATGCCCGAAAGAATAGCAGATGAGGCTAACCTACCCCTTATATCCAACCTTAAGGTTGCCTCACCAGGAATGCGAAATTCCACTATCTTCGTTTTACAATCCAGTTGGGCGTTATATTTGGCTAGCCAGTCCATACCCAAAATCACATCGTACCCCTTAATAGACAAGCAAATCAGGTCGCCTAAAAATCTCCTCTCTCCTACCCATACATCGCAATCCTTATAAACCATACTAGTCACCAACCGTTGATTCCCCGTAGGTGTACTAACTTCTAGGTCATAAGGTAAACTAGCAGGTTTTATATCGATGCCACACATGAAATCAGGGTTAACAAACGAATGAGTGGCACCAGGATCAATTAAAACTTTGGCAAAGCGGTGGAAAATAGGGATCGTACCTTCCACCACCTCGGAAGAATCTGGGACCTGATGAGGCTCTAAGGAATATACCCTAGCTGGAACTTTAGGCTTAGATCCGTCTCCCTTGACTGGTCCAGTATTAGTCCTCGGCGGTAGCTGACTCCCCTTTCCGTCTTGTTTCAGGACCGGACATGTAGCCAGCTGATGGTCCGCACTTCCACACCGCAGACATTTCCCCAGTTTCCTCCAGCAATTGTCCTCGGTGTGGTTTGTCTTTCCACAGTGCCCACAGGGACCACGAGGTGCCGAAGCCGAGCCACTCTGGGTGTTTCCCCTTTGTCCTCGCCCAGCTTGGCCGCCCCTGAACGGAGTCCCTCTGCCTGATCCAGATTGTCGTCCACCCCCAGTTCCTCGTCCAAACTTGGAGGGAGTGCTCTTCTCACCTTGTCCGGATGTACTCCCAGGAAAACCACGCTTCTTAGCCTGGAAGTTTCGGACCTGAAGCCGTGCACTCTCCACTCGCTGGGCTTTTTCCATTGCCTCGCTAAAAGTAGTGATTTGAGCCGCCGCGAGGTCTTTCTGGATCTCAACGTTCAAACCCTGAATGAAGCGCCTCACGCGTCGTTGCTCAGTCATAATTAATTCAGGCGCGAATTTGGACAGGCGGGTAAACTGGCTCTCGTACTCCGCCACCGTCTGAGCCCCTTGCCGGAGCCGGATAAACTCGTCCTCCTTCCTCTCCTGGACTAGAGGAGGGAAAAACTTAGCATTAAATTCTCGGATGAAGTTCACCCAAGTCCTCTGTGTCTGTTCCCGCTCCCATTTCTGCCTAATGACGTTCCACCAGGAACGGGCAGCTCCCTCAAGTTGAAACACGGCAAATGTCACCTGCCGTTCCTCTGGGTAGTGTAGGGCCGCGAAGATATCAACCATTTTCTCAAGCCACTTCTCGGCGACGTCAGGGTCGGGTCCCCCAATAAACTTTGGCGGGGAAAACTTTTGGAAACGTTCTAGAGCTCTATCTTCGCTCTCATTATGATGGCCAGGGTTTCCGGGGTTTCCAGGGTTAGGGTTTGGGTTCTGGCCCTGTTGTTGCACTACTTGTGCAAGTAGGTTGGTCATTTGCTGCATAGCAGCAGCTATTTGAGCATTGGGGTCTATTTGGGGTTCAGGAATTGGGCCAGTAGAAGCTTCCCCAGTTTCCCTAACCGGTGTGGGTTGCCTACCACGCCCACGTCCCCGACCACTTCGTGTTCCTTCCATAAGGTATACTTGGTCTAGGCAAAAGTACTAAACCAAAGCAGTAACAAAGCATGTAAGTAACACATAAACTTTCACTTAGCACATATAGATGCATTTCAAACAGGATCACAAGCACACATATATACAAGCCAAACACATATTTACAATCAGTCAGTCAAGTACGGCCAAAGCACGTACGTACATACACGATCCTCCCGAGGATAGGCCTATCAAAAGAAATTTACACGTAGCTAACCCTGCATCCAAAACGATTAGCTAAGGCTCTATCCCTATCTCTATGTACATACCAAAACCACCACCTATCCAAAAGAAGCCTCTAAGATCAAGGCCTAGTCAGTCGCCGGGGTCTGAGACCCAGGCGATGGGGTAGATTCCTCCCCAGCCTCGGCCCCAGCATACGAGGCCTCGTCACTAGACTCCTCGAGTCCGTCGTCGCATAGGTTAAGGATCGCCTCAGCACGACCCCTGACCTTACGAGCTCGCTTAGTCTCGCGCTCGCGTGCATCTCTCAACTGATCACATAGATCATCAACTCTTTCCTCGACCTCTTGCACGTCATATTCTAGCTCTTTAATACGCGAGGCTTGCTTCTCATTGGTCGCCTTAGCCTGAGTCACCTCAGCTTCCAACGCAGCAACCACAGCTTCAAGCTTAGTATTTTCCTTAGCAAACTCCTCGCGTTCCTTTGCCACCGACAAAACTAGTGTATTTGGGTAGGCAAAGTTGCTACGACACCCACACTGTCGAACGCGGCTGGCCGGGCTCCAACGGACCACGGCCCCCTTCTGCCTAAGTTGATACTTAATCGGCGGCAACGTGCTATGAGGACGATCTCCTGCCGGACGGTCACTCGGGTCACCACTGGCATCCATCCTATAGCAAAGGAATAAACAACATGAATAACCTTAAAAACCATAATCAATAAAACCCTCAAGTCGAGCACTTCTATTACACCCAGGCTAATTCAAACCTAGGCTCTGATACCACCTGTGACAGCCCCACCTTCCCCTAAGGCGAACCAAAGGGGTTAGCGGACTGCCTGCCCAGCTCTCGCCAGGACTAACGGTACGGTTTACGTCAATATAAAACGTTCCGGAACATAACATCGCGCGCAAACAAGTCAAAACACAAAATAAAATAAAACGAAAACCGAAGCCGAAATTTATCTAAACCATAGCCAAGCATATATGTACAATGGAAATCAACATTTACAACCATAATGGCATGCCAAAACTATTCATTAAGGAGTACACAATCGATTTGCCTATCAAAAGGAAATGAACCCGTTATACATTAGGGTTTCACTTCAAGAGCTATACAAAAGACATTTACAAGCTCAGTATGGCAATTGACTATCCAGTCCATTTTCAAAAGCAATTATATCCCTGTAAGGAAAACAAATAACACGGAATGAGCCAAAGCCCAGTGGTATACCACCCAATAAGCAATCAAAGTCATATAAGAATGAACCTTCATTTAAAGTGCACAAATAAGCAATGAAGCAAAACGGTAAAAGGATACGGTCGGCTCTCAAGAGCCCATTTCCACGCTTGCAATCTTGAACCAACCTCATTGACTCTCCGTCAATGTCAAAAGTATCAAACCGTAGACCTCACTTTACTTCCATTCCTTCCACCCAACATACCCCCAACCGGGCCCGCACTCCATTCAGTAATATGTTGGTAATACTCGAGTTTACCGGAACCAAGGGTCTCGTTACCACAAGGTTCCCCAGTACAGTCCCCGTGGCAATTCAATCTTCACGACCAAGCCCTCGCCGGCTCGATCCAATTGACTACCAAACGGGGTTGAGCTCAGTAATGCAGTAAGGCCGTTGGACATCGTCCAAACGACGTCAATTCGGTTTCCATGAAATGGAATTCATCAACCAATATATCAAGTTCAGTAATGCAATAAAACGGTAGCCATTCAGTGATAATAACAAAAGAGGTGAGGGCGGTCAAGTACACCCTCACCTTAATAAATTCCAATATCCAAGCAAGCCATCAAGGCATCACATAACATTTAACAAAGCCACATAGTAGCAATTAAGTGAGTGGTATACTCACCAAGCAAGTAAGTGGTTTTTCATGTACCACGATCACCAAGCCGTCGAGCACTACCTTCAAGCCCTAGAACATGTAACACATACAATGAGACTCGAGAACGAGTCACCAAACAATGCTAAACACAACCCCAATAGGGTTTCATATGCATAAATGAACACGATAGCAAACCAGAAATTAAAATTAGCAATAGTCTTGGCCCCGATTAGGAAAAACTGTTTTACACTTATTATGCGGTAACGACACAACTCTCACTACGAATATCGATTGGGGGTGTAAGACCCACCGTTTCGAAGCTATGGAACAGGGCTACAACAATGTAGAAGGTCACTCAATCCAGTTCCTAGCTTAACTAGGTCGAAAATACGAAATACTATACCAGAATTCCCAAAACAGGTTTGCAAAACGCAGAAAACTGTAATCGGTATATCTCAGTCCTTACAAGTCCAAATGCCGAAATTCCAAAGGCATACGTTAGCTAAGACATTCAGCTACATTTCATCAGAAGACATCAACTTCAAAATCCAAACCAAAACCAGTCAAAATGGCCAATCACTATCGCAGTTTTCGCATTCTGTCCAAAGCAGAACAGCTACAGTAATTTCGTCATAACTCACTCCACACTAATCCAAATGCCCTGAAATTTACAGGCATCTCCATCACATCAATACCTACAACTTTCATGTTTTGAGCAAAGTCAAATTCGGCCTCTAACCCAGTGATCAAAAACCGGACAGAATTGGGGAATTAAGAACCCTAACTTTTCAATTTCACACCAAATCCAAAATTAGTTGCATTTTCCTATCCAATACACCTCATAGAGTCATTATCAACCATTACAATTCATCATACAAGCCCCCAACATCAAGATCATATTAAACCAGAAAAATTCTCAATAAAAATAAAACTTCACCATAACAAGCCAAATCAAGAAACAAATCACATATTACTCCTCTCATGCCTCCATTAAGCACAAAATAAGCATCATTAGAGATAGTAGGGTGTTTCAAGCTTCACTTACCAAGAACCAAGAGAGAGAGGGATGTGGAGCACCTTAGTCTTTCAAACAAAGTTCACCAAACAACTTGCTAGCACTAGAAGGAAGAAATTTATGGAGTAAAAACTAAGTTAAGCAAGTGGTTTAGTTGATTTGAGCTTGGAGTTGGCTAGAATATTGAAGAGTTTTGTCTTTCTTCTTGCTTAGGGAGGGCCGGCCATGGAGGAAGAAAATGAGAGAATTTTTGGTGAATTTTTTTGAAGATATTTACTTATTTGGGTCAAAAGTCAAAAAATGTCAAAAGGTGAATAGTAACTCTTAAAGTAAGACTAATGACATGGTGACAAGTGGCACTACATTAAATGCAATCTTATCATTTTTATTCTCTCTCACATCAATCACTTCACACACACTACTTATCTCTTAACACCCGATAAATTTTAAACAGTATCCGAAACTTAACCTTATTGGCCGAATTTTTCCGAACTTTTCGCACTAGTGGGTCCCACGTCCATATTTACTGCTTAATTTTCTAAAATTCTCCATGCTAGAAAAATCATTTAAAACTATAATTATATCATAATATCCACTAAGAAAATATTTCTAAGCAGATAATGTGCCGAACATGCAATTAAGGGGAAATAAACCCTAGGAAAAATATTAGGGTTTTACGGGTTCTCACAGTGTGCATGAAAATGTTGGTCTTTTGCTATTGTTTAAATATTTTATGAAATGTAAGATGTTTAGTAATTCCATATCAATAACATAAGTTAAATTAATTTAGTGATATGTTGCATCGTGAAAGGAAGATAAGTTTATTTGTAATTGCCAAATTATGAAAAATTCTTGACCTAAGCCATTAAGAATTTACACATCTCCGAAGTGATATAATTCAAATTACTGCTAAAATGTTTTTTTCTTTTTGCTCTTTCTTCTATTTTATTTTTAAATCTAGTGAAACCTTGACGAACCCTTACTTCCTATTTGTTTTCAAGATGGTCTACGGATTTCCCAATCTCAATTTGTGTACGTCTTCTTTGTACAACAATGCATGCATGAAGTTGCCACTCAATCTTTTTTTAAGACATCACAATTTTGCTTGTCACCACAAACCCAAAGGATAGTAAATTTACTTGGTCTTTGGAAATGACATACTGGCTTGAACTCTAGCGAATCTTTCAAAAATTTTGTGTTTTGACCAAGTCCATAGTGGCCTAATAAGATGTGGTTGCCTTTGAGATGAATAGCTACCAACAACAGCATCTGAGAATGAAACATGATGACAATTAAAGAAAGTTACAAGATGATACCAAAAAACTTCCTTTACGCGAGTTTTAATGGGATCAAGGACCTCAAAGTCAAAATCTATCTAGTTCAATTAAGTTGATATAATTATTATTATATTTAGTATAAATTCGTACAGTTTTGGTATAAAGTTTAGTTAGCTGTATGTGTTGGCAAATGCAAATTTATACCCAAGTAATAAATTTTTGCATGAAAAGCTATAAAAATTACACCAATTGATTTGAACTATTTAGATTTCAATTTCTAAGCCCCTGATATGTTTTAATATATTTTGATGATAGAATATTAGATTCTTGAACCAAGCTTTCCTTTTCAACCACTATGCCAACTTTGTCTATGGCTTTTTTTACATTTCAAGTTTGCTAGCGCCCATTCCAGTGAAGTCATTGGTCTATCCATCCCCAAGAACCCTTGTGAGATGCAAACCCGACCCTCCTGTACAAGGACCATGGTTGAGCCTCTACCCAGCACTTGCTAGGGCCAAGGTATCAATGTATATTTGTGATTCTAACTTGTGATCCAAATTAATGAAATTTGTTACTAAATTTCAAATTTTAAATATAAAATTTCAGCTAATAAGATATAGTCTTAAAATATTATTACAAATCAAAAGCATCTAAAAAAGGAATTAAGCCATATAGGCATTATTTGCAACAAACACCAAATACTACTTCTATTCGAGCTTTCTAAATTAGTATCTTCTAACTACATTTTTTTAAACCTTCCCATATTTGTGAGGACCCAAAAATTATTTTTTATATATATTTTTATATTTTCTCTTCATTTTGAATAAGTTAGATAATATTTTCTTTTACTTTAATGTATTTGTCTTAATTACTTAGATACTTTCATAGTTTGAGTCAAGATTTTTATTGTTTTCCTTCTATAATTTGGTGCATGTGAAGTTTCATAGTGCGTTATGGTAGTGCGACCGACTAGTGAGCTGTGTGCACTAAATTTGGTGGACAAGAGTGGGTGTTAAGTAAGAGAAATTATGTGATTAGAAGTGTTGTAAGTGAATTAGTAGAACATAAGATAGAGACACAAGAGAGACAAAGAGATAGGTTTGAACCTAACCACGCCACTTGTCAACGGCCAAAGCTATCATTTGACCAAAACTTTTCTTTCTTTACTTTCTGTATTTTTCTTTCTATCATTTCTTCCCTATTTCTATTCTTGGCCGAAATTGAAGAAAAAAAGAGAGAAAAAGAGAAATTGTTGGGTTGCCAAGTGTTGGCAATCAAAGCTTCCATTGACCAAGACTTGTTTTTCATCTTTATCTTGCATTTAACCAAAATTTCCTCCATTTCTTTCTTCTTGTGGCCGAACCATAGAGAGAGAAAAGAGAGAAAAACCACTCCAATTTCCATCTTGACTTTGAGGGAAATCCAAAGATCAACCTTAATCTACTCTGATAGATTTTGAGTGAAGCTAGGAGGGAAGACCTTGGTGGAGTTTTGGTGGAAGAAAACTCTTGTTTGCTTAGAGTTTTGAGGTAAAGTTTCTAAAAGACATCTCTTTTACTTGTTTCTTGAGATTTATTCCAAGATATGTTATGATTGAAGTTAAAGAAAGCATGTTTATGAAAGACTACGATTTTGCTGGGGTAGCTTGTAATTTCCAGCTTTAGTGCTCAATTTCCAGCCTTGATATGCATTTTCCAGCTTTGATATGCCATGTCCTAGCTTCGATACGAAATTTCCAGCTTTAATATGAGATTTACAATTTCGATATACAATTTCCAGTTTTGATGTCACAAATTTCAGTTTTGATATAATTTAAGTTGGGCTCCAGCTATGTCACTTTTGATAGCTTTAATTACCTAGATTATGCACCACATCTACTCAATAATATAATACCTTGGATCAATTGTGGTTTGTCATAGAATTAGAGTTGGATTTGAGGGTTAACTTGAGGACTTTAGGAGCTATGGTGCTGGAA